>NW_007246070.1:1026088-1039683 GCF_000164805.1 Carlito syrichta | reverse complement strand
TGCCCAGGTGGGTCTTGAACCCACGGGCTCATGCAATCCACTCACCTCAGCCTCCCAAAGTACTGGGATTACAGGCTGAGCCACCGAGCCCGGCTGAAATTTTTTTTCTTTAGTATATCTATAGAAGCCTAGATTGCTGAAAAAAGGTAGGCTGTAGAAAAAATGATGTCAGTTCTGAAAAGAATTATAATAAAAATTAGATCACTGAATATTATTTATAAACCTGACTTTATTTCAATTTTGTATTTTAATAAGGTATTACTGATGGCTAAAATGGAATGAGATGAGCCGGGCTCGGTGGCTCAGCCTCTAATCCCGCACCTTTGGGAGGCTGAGGTGAGTGGATTGCCTGAGCCCGCGGGTTCGAGACCCGCCTGGGCAGTGAGACCTCATCTATACAATAAATCAAAAAATCAGCCGGGCGTGTTAGCGCATGCCTGTAATTCCGGCTACTCGAAAGGCTGAGGCGGAAGGATCGCCGGAGCCCAGCAGGTCGAGGCTGCGGTGGCCGGGAGCGGCCACTGTACTCCAGTCTGGGCGACAGAGACTCCAACTCAAAAAAAAAAAAAAATGGAAAGAGATGGTATATTTTAAGTACTGCAAGGGGGGAAAAAAACCCCTCCAAAACATAGCAAAAAAAAATTAGACTTAGCGTGTGTAGGCTAAATCCATAGGATTTCTACTGATAGATGCATTGTCCTGAAACTCTTCATTAAAAAAATAATGGATTGAAGAAAAAAGAAAAAGTGGCACCATGGAAACTCAATCAAGCAGACTGAGGTCTTCAAGGTCTGAGGAAGAAAGGCAATAAATAGAAAAAATGATGGTCTCTGAAAAAGAACATGAAGTACACATTCCTGAAGGCACCAAAGGATCACTTGTTCCTCATGAAAGGGGACTGGATAGATCAATTGAGGCAGAGACTTGCACTGCAAAGCTCTGTGTCTCCATAGTGCATATTTCATTCCCATCATGACTGATGATTGGATGACATTTGAGAGGGAGAACATTCTGTTTTTCATGAAATCACTTTTCTTTGATAGAGGAACATATATATGTTACAATCCTTACAGAAAAGTGGAGGGGAATGACCTTAAGAGAAACAATAAAGATCTTTTCTTTGACATATAAACAAGAAGAAGACAGTAATTTTCTTAAAATATATTTAATGATACAGAATGGAATGGACAATTAATTAGGATTCCGAGTTTTATTTTTTAAAGAAATCACATCATTATTTAGTTTTTATGTGTGGCAAAAATACTCTACCTGGAAGAAAAGATGTGGAGAGCATAACTTCAGAAAAAACAAAGGCTAACCTTACAACATTTTGTGTGTGTGAGTGTGCGTGTGTGTGGGGGGGTGCATGAGTGACTACTGTGTTGATATCTGCGAGTGATAGATAGCTGCAGGAATGGCAGTAGCTAGAACATCTCCGGTGTTCTAAAAGCATGGGGAATTATTTTAAGTTAAGAGGTAACAAAAGTTTCTTTTTAATTCTGATTTTAAAAAATGCTTCCCTGAGCATTCCTTACCTTTTGCCGAGGGGCAGCAGATTTATGATCAGTTTTTGCTGTTTGTGGTTTTGACAGAATGGATAGTGTCTTCATGTTGTACTCCTTAACTTGTTTTGCATATTCCTTTTGCTGTATTAATTTTTGCGTCTGTTCAGAGAAACAAAATTCTGATGAGTCACAGGTCCTACTGGCTTTCCCTGCTCTCTATTTCAAGTGATGTTAGTTTTAGTGAACTGAACATGTGGTATCAGCAGCATGGGAGAAATGGGACTACCTTGCATAAGGTGGCAGCAGTGAAATGGTTAAGTTAATGTTTCTCCTGGAAGCAATCTCTCTCTGAGGAGGAACATCACTGCAATAGCATGCTCAGTGTTTCCTTAACGGTGGCTAAATCACATTCAGCCTCTTCTTTGTTGCATTTACCCAATTTATTTTCATTTTTGCTTCCAACTTTGAACTATACTCTCTTTTTATGCCTTGAGTGCAACTGCAGTTAAAACACATTAAATGAAGATCTCCTTTCACTAGAGGAAAGAGAATGAAGTGGATGCACTTTCCAGGGGTTAGGAAACTCTTACCCTAAGTGTCTTCTCTGTAGCCACTCTTCAGAAAGGTCAAGATAACTCTATTGAGAAAGACCAACATCCACATAACCTACACAACTCTTCATGTGCACGCATCCCACTTTTCTGGGCAGGCCTTCAGAGTGAATGGAACAGCAGATACATATGACAACACGGGTTAAGTATTCTTATGCTAGGGGACAAGGAAGATCTGGGTCTCTATTACCAACATTAGTTCAGAAGGATCTCTATTCAGAATGAGGCATTTGAATTAGGGCTCAATTCTGGGGAGCATCTTCATATAGTTTGGCTGAAAGAAAGATGGGCCCAGCCAAGCCTGGAAGCGATGTGCTTATGTGTGTCTTACTCACCTTTTCTCTGATGGACTCAAAGTCAGGGCTGAGGCCTCCGAGTTTCGCGGCTCTTTTCTGATAACCTTTCAGCTTGGAACTCTAAACATACAACCACAGAAATAGTTTCTTTGGAGGACTTGTGTGGCCCTCCCACCTGGCACCCACAAGCTGTCACAGCCACATAAGGTAAGAAGGAAAATGAAGGATAGAAGCCTTTGTGCACTGTAAGAGAATGGGTGCATTTCCTGACAATTCTTCCATTTTAATAGTAGTTATTGATAATAATCTCTTTGGTAATTTGTAGCTGGTTAGATAATATGTTTTGACTTTTTTCAGTTCTGCAACAAAGAAAATTGAAATTCTGAAATTATAAATCAAAAATTTCAAGCTAGTGATGTGCTGTTTTGTCATAAATATTTTAAACACCACAAATAGTCTCGGACCGTTCGCTGAACCAAATGTCTTCCCTGGAAGAAGCAATCTAAATGCATCACATAAGCACATCGCTTCAAAAAGACAGTATCCTGATCGGTTATAGCATAGCACTGTCCGTCAGAGACATTCCAGAAGAGAAACAAAGAAGGTAGAAACCTTTAAATTTTTGTTATTGATTGTTGAGGAAAAAAGAAAAATTTTAAAGGAAAAACAGTTATAATCTGTCTGTCATATTCAAAAGAAAGTAAGCATTTAAGAGTCTTGCAAAGATCCACTAAGAAGCTCATTTTGTTCAGTAAGTGTGATTTTCGATAGTTTGAAGGGCACACATGCACACATGATGACTATTATTGGTATTACACATTTAAAAGGACAATAAGAGAGTGAAGCAATTTAATTATTAGATTATGACACTTGAGGACAAGAAGAAGCAGGAAAAACCCTAATGTTCTCCTGACCATAGGACAGATTAAGATATTTCTCAAACTGCTGGTTCAAAATTAAAACTGAAACTGGGTGTGGTGGCTCACGCCTGTAATCTCCGCACTTCGGGAGGCAGAGGTGAGAGAACTGCCTGAGCCCAGGAGTTTGAGACCAGCATGGGTAACTTGGAGAGACATGTCTCTACAATAAAATAAAAAAATTAGCTGGGTGTAGTGGTGCACACCTGTAGTTCCAGCTACTTGGAAGGCTGAGGCGGAAGGATTGCTGGAGCATCGCAGGTCGAGGCTGTGGTAGCTGGGACTGTGCCACTGCACTCCAGCCTGGGTGACAGAGTGAGATTCTGACTCAAAAAAAAGAGAGAGATGGTTTGGATAGCGATAATTACCTTAGGGCACATCTAAGTTTGTGCTTCATATGGAGAATAATTAGCCATATTGAAGAGCAGCTGTGGCGACTAACTGTGGATGATATTCCCCGTCTATATGTTAATGAGAATGCATAGGATTTTTATATTTTTTACTTATTTATCTATTGTTTTACGAGATGGAGTCTTTCACTGTGTCATGCAGGCTGAAGTGCAGTGCTGCAATCACAGCTCACTGTAACCTCAAACTCTCAGGCTCATGTGATTCTCCTACCTCGGCTTCCCAAGCAGCTAGAACTACAGGGTTGTGCCACCGTGCCCAGCTAATTTTTTAATTTTTGTAGAGACAGGATCTCCCTAGGTTACCTGGGCTGGTCTTGAACTCCTGCTTCAAATGATCCTCTCATCTTGGCCTCCCAAAGTGTGAGCCACTATGCCCAGCTGATTTTTATAAATTTTGAAAGCTAATTATTGTCTTAAAATACACTATACATCTAATTTGCCCTTTTCCAAGACAGAATTTAGCAGAGATAGTCCAACGACTTAAAATAGGGTGTTACTAGGTATAATTACTGCAGATAACTATTCAATCTTAAAAACGAACACATATATATGATTGTACCAACCACTAAAAGAATATGTCCTATTCAGAGTGGTCTACTGACTACTCAGAGTCATCCAAATTAACTTGTCCACTGCCACCTCCCACTGTAGATGTTCGAAAGTCAATACTTCCCAGCACTGAGCTCTGTGCATGAGGTCCTAGTGAAAGTTGGCTGGGGTGGAGGGTGTGTCTTGGAAAGTTTTCACTCAGGCTGGTATGGTCCCTCTCCCTTCCCTTTTTTCTTTTCTTTTTTTGGTTTTGTTTTTTGAGTCGGAGCCTCACTCTGTTGCCCAGGCTGGAATGCAGTGGCACCACCATGGCTCACTGCAGCCTCTACCTCCTGGGTTCAGGTAATCCCAGCTACAGCCTCCCAGTATCTGGGACTACAGGCATGTGCCACCACACTGGGCTACATTTTGTAATTTTGTGTAGAGATGAGGTCTTGTTATGCTGCCAGGCTGGTCTCAAACTCCTGGGCTCAAGCAATCCTCCTGCCTTGGCCCCAAAGTGCTGAAATTACAGGCAGGAGCCACTTTTATCCTGCTTTGACTGAGGATGTGATCTTGGAGCTGGAGCTGCAGCAGCAATGTTGCAGACAGGAAAGGACAAGAGAATCATACAAATATTGGTTCTGATGTTCCAAGCTGTGGAACCACAGTGCTAGCAACTGCCTACTTGTGGATTAATTGCATGTATAAAAAATTAACCCGTGCCGGGTGCGGTGGCTCACGCCTATAATCCCAGTACTTTGGGAGGCCGAGGTGAGAGGACTGCCTAAGCCCACGGATTCGAGATCAGTCTGGGCAACTTGGCAAGACCTCATCTCTACAAAAAAAAAAAATTAGCCGTGCATGGTGGCCTGTGCTTGCAGTTCCAGCTATTTGGAAGGCTGAGGCGGAAGGATAGCCTGAGCCCAGCAGGTCAAGGCCATGGTGGCCGGGAGGGTGCCACTGCCCTCCAGCCTGGATGACAGAGTGAGACTCCAACTCAAACAAAACAAAACAAAACCGGTATTTCAGAAATCACTGTAAAGGATAATTGAGTTACTTGCCCACTAACGGCAGTATTTCTAACATCTCAGTTCTTTTTTTTTTCACTTTTAAAAATTTTCTTTTGTTTTTACATCTCAGTTCTTAAGCATCATAATTCAGAAGGGACAACACAATATGCCACATAGGCAACACTTCTCTTCTGCAAGGACTAAAAGTTCCATAAAGAGAAACGGGCCTAATTATGTTCAGTACTCTAATTCTAATTCTAAAAAGTGAAAGAAGATTCTTGCTTAAATTCTTTACACTAAAATCATCAAATAATCAATAACATTAAAGCCTATAGGAGACACATTGTTTATTGAAGGGCATTTCAAAATCATAAATCTCCTTTAAGAAAACAGAAGCCATCACGTGGCAAAACCACTATAGCCGCTTCTTGTCCATTATTCTGTCTGTTCATACTTTTATAAAATTTGTCCATTCACTAAAAATTATCTTTTTTTAACTCAGCATTTTAGCATTACACTGTAATTATTTCCCTGTCACTAAATGTTTTTATACAATGTGATTTTATGTATAACAGTCTATTGTTCAGTTATAGTTGGATTGTTAGCTGTTCCTCTAAATGTTGCACATTTAAGATGTCCTGGGGTGAGCATTGTTTGTGGGCTTCTCTGATTATTTCTTTGAGATAAGTTAATAGCAGTAGAATTATTGAGACAAAATGCACATGTTCAAGGCCATCAATTAACACTTTCATTAGCAATGCAGCAACAAGATTGCTCTTTTTGTCCAAACCTTGATTACACTGGGTATTATCACATTTTAAAGCCTTTACTAATTTTCGCTTGGTGAATGAACTCAGCTAACTTATACTTTGCAATTGCAAATTTGTTTTTTCTCTCACGTATGCCATCTGTATCATTGTTTTGCAATCACCAAATTACTATCTATTTGCTCAAATAAACCAATAATGAAAAGGAAGGAGGAAAAAAAAAACCTGCTCATATCCAAGCCATAAATCCAATTTGTCCAAAGATGATGAGAAAGAAATGATCAGTGCCTGCAAATCACAGCCTTAGTCTGAAGCAGCTTAAGTTCTAATCATTCCACTGACTCACAAAAGACACATTGTGAAGCATGAATAATTGCCCACAGCTCTCCAGCCACAGGCTTACTATCACCTTCAATAAACATCTTGGCTATCCCAGAAAAACAGAGCCCAGGGTCTGCATTGACATGAAGGGTATGGCCCCAAGGGGCCATCTCCAAATGCTGCTGATCCCTTTACAGGATGAGGTGCTTGCAGCAAAGGGACATTTCTCAGGGGAGTGATGGCTCCTAACGGAGTTTGTTCTGGGTGACTGGCAATGAAAAATCCTAGATTTACTGAAGTTGGAGCAAGTAATCTTGATTTGTTCTCAGCATCGCAATTTTGTTTGATCTTTCTCCATCAAAAGACTTGTTAGCAGCTTTATTGAGATATAAGTCACACACCACAAAATTCACCCATTTGGCGTTGTACAATTCAGTGGTTTTTAGTATATTCATTCAGTTGTGTAAACTTCACCATAATCCAATTTTGGAACATTTTCATCACCCTAAAAAGAAACCCCCAGACCCATTAGCAGCACTCCCTTTTCTCTTCTACCTCCAGCCCTAGGTGACCACTAATCTACTTTCTGATTCTTCAAAAGTCTTTTATTGTAAAATAATCCCCAGAATTTGCTTTGATTTACCTCTCCTTGGCTGTTACAAGAATAAAAGGTCACAATAGCACAATACCAAAAAAAAAAAAAAAAAAGGTAAATCAACATTGCTAGTCTTGTTAAGTCTCCAAACACGGGAGGAATAAATTCAAAAATACAGACACGCTCTCGACAAATCCCTAATGGGATTCGCTGCTAGTCTTTGCTTAAGACGCACATGAGCTGTCACGGCCAAACCCTGCACTCTCTGAGGATTGCTGAGACCAGGCCAGCCTCTCTGCGCTGATGGAAGGTTTGTACCAGTAATTAATCACAATTGTTCTCAAGCCAGAAGAGTTTTTTTTATTGTAAACTTGGGACACAGTGTGGCTGAATGGGAAATGACATTGACTGTTCCATGAGGACTTGTTTCAACTCTGAAAGGTTATACCCTGCTGGGGGGAGCACTGCAGAGCTATTCTCCTGAAAATTCCTCAGATGTGTAAGTGTGAGAAAGTTACCAAAAAACACGACAAAAAACAATGTTCAAATACTGGGGAACAGCAAGTGAAGGAAATTTGCTCTGCAGTTGCTAAAGTTAATCCAAATAAACCCCTTCTTAGAAGCAGTCAAGCAGCAATGCCCAGATTGTCTATGACAACAAACACATGAGTTAATTACTTCAGCTCAACACTGTCAGTTGTCAGAGAACTCCTTAAGCAGTTATTTTGTGGTGAGTTGCGACAGATATTTTTATACCATTTGTCATCCCTCGCACTATGTTAATCTCTTACTGCCTGACGTCTGGATTTCATGGCATGAACAATGCGTGGTATTCATAAATCAGTCACAACAGAACTGCCAGGAGAAGAGGAAGGGTGCTTGGGCCTATTATCTTTACAAATCCTCAAATTTTTAATGTGATTCAGGGCGATTCCCTTGGAAACCACGAGATTTGATGTGACTAGCAAATGGGCATGACCTGGATAATGACTCCCTCTGTCTGGTGCCCGGGCTACCTGCTGTCCTATACAAATAGCTCACTTCTAAGTCATTTTAGCTTCTGGACTAGCTTAAAAGACAAAGCGCTTCTGTGTATTTGTCAGAGGTAGGTTGAAGGGGGTAGACTGAGAAAATTGATATGTATGGATTGTAATGTTCCTGATGGAAAGCAGGAAGAAAAAGATGTTCCCAGCTGGAAAGAGGGTTAGGAAAGCAGCAACCGGAAATTCTCCTTCCTCATCCCTGCCCTCCCATGTTCTTAGCTTTCTGGTGATACACACTGTCATCAGGGTATTTTCCCAGTAAAACATTAATTCCAAGAACTACGAGAAGGGGATGTAAAAGGAAACTAACATTTAGTGGATGTCTATTTTTTGTTAGGAACTAAGCTAAGATTTTAATACATTATTTCACTTAATATCACAACAAATCTACAAAAAGAATTCTGATTGTGCATATGAGATGATAGGGGCTCGGGGCATTGATAACTTGCTCAAGTTGCAGAGATATGAGGTGACAGAGCAGAGAGGAGAACTCAGAAATGACTGAATCCACGACTCCCATTACCCGCTGCTGGCTGAGCAGTGCATTTAAAAGCTTGCATTCTCAACAACAATCCCAGGTTGGCAAGAACCCTAACCTGGAAGGTTCTCTTTCGAGGTAGTTTGTTTGAGCTTTTTACAGGCCCTGGTAATCCATATGCTCCAAAGTGAATAGGCTGTCCTCACCTTGAGAATGTGTTGGTTCCAAAGCTCTGAATACAGGTTCCTATAGAAAGAATAACATACCCAGCTTCCTTAGTCTAGTCAGCAAAACCTATTTATGAAGTACTTGAAAACAGTATGAGTAGCCCTTAGAATCTAACTGCCATGTAATGATGCTTCTGCAGAAAAAGAAGTTACCTGTGATTTAAGAAACACATTTCTCTTTACTTATAGTGGAATCAGGAATTCTCCCAGGTCCAAGTCACTAACGGTAGTTTCCATAGCCAGCACAGGGGTTAGGGGCCCCAGCAGAAGGAAGTATATGAGGGTGTGAAGTTAGAATGAGGAGTTCAAAGAGCCCTCAGGTGGGGGAACATGAAGGAGCTGGGGCAAGGACTCCAGGTTTGTGAGTGAGTAGAAGACCTGGCGTACACAGATGGGTTCAGTATGGGGGCTGTGGGAGCGGGCTGGGATCATATCTCAACCCTGAGCCATCCTGCCTTTTTTCTCTTTAGTATCGCTCGCTGCCTATTCCAGGTCAGCTTCCCCTTCTCTTTGAGGCCACTCCTTATCTTTTTCTCTAAAGGCCCCACTTGAGGATCCACTGACTTCATAATCCCATAACTTCCTGGAATGTCTTGCATCTGCCCTGCAAGCCGTAGCCAGAGCGGTCTTTCTAAAATATAAATCTGACCATGTTTGAAATTCTTCAATGTCCCCCTCTGGCCTATAGAATAAAGCACTTCTTCTCTGACTAGAAAACAAGGTCCCCTCAGACCTAGCCTCCACCTACCTCTCCGTCTGCATCTCTCCACACCCCATGCCTCCCAGATGCAGTCACAGTTCCTTCCCAGCATGCATCAGCATTTTTACTCATGCTGGGCCCTTGCCTGAAACACTCTTTCGGTCTTTTTTCTCTGCCAACTCTCGACCATCCTCGAAAACGGTTCAGAACTATCTCCTGAAGTATTGTTTGACCCTAGGTGGAGATATGAGTCCCCCTTTATGTTCCTTTTTGTTCCTCAAGCATCCCTAAAGTGTATGTATATGTTTTGCTAGCAGCATTATACTGCAACATGAAAGCAATTTACAGGTCTGTCTTCCCTAGTTCATGTAACTATAAGTTTCTGAGGAAGGGTCATAGCTCATTCATCAGCACCTGCCAAGTTCCTAGAACTCAGTGAATAGACAGAATTGAACTAAGTAAGGATTCTGCTTAATTCCCTCCAACCTGCCCTAAAGTGGATGCCCTTTCCCCCAGCTGCTGGGAATGTTGTCTGCTGATGGCATACAGTTGAGTCCCTCCCTAAGAATTGCTCTTAGTCAAATGGAGCTGCTATGCCCAATGTCACCAGCCTTCCCCAGGGCAGTTACTACCCAATGGCTAGTCAGTGTTGGGGAGCCAAAGCCTGGTTGCCTTGTCATTGAAGGGCCATCCCAACTCCAGAACCCTCGGACCCTTGGCTAAGGTTCGGCTGCGCCTGCATCACCACCATGTTTCCCCTGTGCCCAGCCCAGACCTTCCTCACTCCCTAACAGGGAAGGTTTCCCAGGGTACTCCTCAACCGCTCTCCTGCACACAAATCGCCATTTCAGAGTCTGTTCCTTGAAAACCCAACTCACCACAGCCCTATTGCTTTCAGCCAGGACCTTCCCTGTTGTGGCCCTATACTGCATTTTCCACCTTTTTTCTTCCTAGTTCACACCAAAAGCATGTGATCTTTCCTAGGGGTTTTTATCACTTGTGACAGTGAAGTACACAAGATATAAGAAGTTTCCTTCCCATGCTCTTTCATTTCTTCCTGAAAACATTCTACTTTGGGGCCACCAATTTTTACTTATTAAATCATACAGGCCCTATAAGAAACAATTTAAGTGCACAAAGGTTCTAGTAATGGTGGATCTTATTAGACACAAAGAACTCAGTAAAGATCAGCCAATATTTCACAGGAAAGCTGTCACTGACTACCTAGGCATTTTACTGTGGAAGCCTGTGTGAGATTGGGGCTGAAGAGTTCTCGAAGAGGGTAAGGAAACCATGGTAGATGGTGGGGGAAATATGGTGGCCACAGGGGCTTTCATTCATTCAATCCTAGTTTCTCTGCTTTTTAAGATATGAGAATGTACTGGGGAGACTCAGGGTAGAATAGGGGTGGAGTGATGTGTGGAAGCTTTTCTGAGGAAGTGATGTTTAAGCTGCAGATGAAAGGAGGATTATTGTCTCTCTGCAAATGTAGACTTCCGAGATGACTCGAGAAGGAGGTAGAAATGGGCATCCTTAGCAGCAACAACTTTTAGAAAGGGGGAAGGAGGCCGGTCACAGTGGCTCAGCCTGTAATCCCAGCACTTTGGGAGGCCGAGGCGAGAGAACTGCCTGAGCCCGGGGATTTGAGACCAGCCTGGTCACCTTGGTGAGACCTCGTCTCTACAATAAATCACAAAAACTAGCCGGGTGTGGTGGCATGCGTCTGTAGTTCCAGCTACTTGGAAAGTTGAGGCGGAAGGATCGCCTGAGTCCAGCAGGTCAAGGCTTCGGTGGCTGTGAAAGTGCCACTGCACTCCAGCTTGGGCGACAGAGTAAGACTCCAACTCAAAAAAAAAAAAAAGTGGGGAGGGGAGGGAAATTCCAGGGCGCAGCAGGGGCTGAAGTAAAGAAGTTCCTTAGGATTCTGGGCTACTCAGTCGCAGTGGCAGCTCAGTAACGACCATCCCTATTCCAGGGTTATGATTAGGGGAATGAATGTCAAGGTCCATCTGTATGATCCAAATTTAAAGTTTACTTGGTAAAATGGCACTTTTCTTACCTTAATGCTGCTGCTTTTCCTATGCTTTTTTCCTTTCTCCAGCTGAAACAGATAGCCTTCGGAATTGCTACGACTCATTTTCAGTTGGTTTCTTTGGCTTCTCTCTGAACTGAGTTGGGATTCACTTTCTACCCTGGACAATATGGGTGGAAGTGTGACTCTGGGTGAGGCCCCTTTGCTGGGTTGTACCTCGGTCAGTTGCACTAAGGCTTGTTGATGCTGTTCCATTATCTGTGTAAGCCGCGTATCTGGAGAGGCGCTAATGGGCTGGCTGTCAGAGGAAGAATGGAATTTCCTTAATGAAAAAGAAACAAACACAAATCTATTAATAAAATCTCAGTACATAAGACCTCTAGCATAAAAGTTTTTGTGAACCATTAATTTGGTGTATTTATCACTCCAAATCAAATCAATACCTTTTATTTAACTTAATCTTTTTATGAATACATTAGCTTCTAAAATCCTCTCTCTCTTTGTCTAGGATGTTCTAGCTCTCATTTAGAACTTTTAGTTAGGGCATTTACAATAGAAAAAAAACATGATTTTGAAAAGCCAAACATTTTCCTACTACAAAATACCTAGAAATGTTGGATTAGATTAAATAAACATCTTTAAGATACATAGTTGACTTGTAAGAGAGGTAGGAATCTCCAAGGACCAAAGCCAAAAAAGAAACTAAAACCAAAGCAGATTTTGAATTATCTGAATCTATGGCTTTCTTTGTGGGAGTTTTAGGTCTAAGGACTTGAGTTTTAACAGTCAACACTGGTACAGGATGTATAAGATCTTGGCGCCACGTGAGGCAGGGAATCAGAACTGAGATTCCTGCAGATCCCTGGATAAACACTGTAACCCTTGAAGGGCTATATCCTCAATAAAATGGTGGGTCAATTAAAAATGCATTTACCAGCCTTAAGAAAAAATAAAGCAAGCTTATCTCTCTTGGTCTACGTTCTGAATAGAAAAAACAAAACAAGCATAATCAACATTTATATACCTAACCCTGAATTGTACCCCACATCTTTATAATAAAAAAAGAAAAGAAAAAAAAAACAAACACCTCCTGTAAATTTTTATGGGATAATATTTGGGGTTCAAATTTACCTTACCCATATAACCATGGAAATCTAACACCAAGAAATTGACATGAAAATGATCTGGATGAGCGATACTTCTGTTGGGTAACATTGAGCACTAGTCATGGCAGCATGCATTCTGAAAGGAAGGGTGGCACAAGACAGCAGATGCTGACAGCCACCTGTAGTTCTGTCCTCTGCCATTAGATAATGATTTATTTATTTATTTATTTACTTGAGTTGGAGTCTCACTCTGTCACCCAGGCTGGGGTGCAGTGGCATGCTCACTGCCACTGTAGCCTCAGCCTGCTGGGCTCAGGTGATCCTTCCTCCTTGGCCTTCCAAGTAGTTGGAACTATAGGCATGTGCCACTGTGCCTGGCTAATTTTTTGATTTATTGTAGAGATGAGGTCTCACCAAGTTGCACAGACTGGTCTTGAACCCGTGGGCTCAGGCAATCCTCTCACCTCGGCCTCCCAAAGTACTGGGATTATAGGCATGAGCCACTGCACCCAACCTACAAAATTTTAAAAAATAGTGGTTCACTCCAAGAATCCTAGCACTTTGGGAGGCAGAAACGAGAGAATTGCCTGAGCCTAGGAGTTCAAGACCAGCTTGGGAAACATAGCAAGACTTCATCTCTACAAAAACTAAAACTATTAGCGGGATGGTGGTGCACATCTGTAGTCCCAGCTACTTGAGAGGTTGAGAGGGAAGGATCGCCTGGATCCAGGAGGTTGAGGCTGCTGTGAGCTGTGATGGTGCTACTGCACTCCAGCAAGGGCAATAGCGTGAGCCCTACCTCAAAACAAACAGACAAATAAAATGTCCCAGAGGATGTAAAGAGAGGAAATAGTCCTTAATTCATTTTATAAGGCTAGTATAATCTTGATAACACATCCGGACAAAGCCAGTGACAGATAGGATAATCATAAGCCAATTTTGCTTCATGTATATGAATGTTAAATCTCATAAACAAGCCGGGCTTGGTGGCTCAGCCTGTAATCCCGCGCCTTTGGGAGGCTGAGGTGAGTGGATTGCCTGACTGC
>NW_007246070.1:1000085-1026035 GCF_000164805.1 Carlito syrichta | reverse complement strand
CAAAAAAAAAAAAAAAAAAAAAAATCTCATGAACAAAGTGTTAGCAAATCAAATCAAGCAATTCATTAAAAATACAGTATGAGTATGGGTGCAGTGGTTCATGCCTGTAATCTCAGCATTTTGGGAGACCAAGGTGGGAGGATAGCTTGAGCCCAGGAGTTTGAGACCAGCCTGGGCAACAGAGGGAGACCGTGTCTCTAAACAAATTTTTAAAAATTAGCTGCGCTTGGTGGCTCTTGCCTGTAGTCCCACCTACTCAGGAGGCTGAGGAGGGAGGATCACTTTAGCCCAGGATTTCAAGGTTATGGTGAGCTGTGATTGTACCACTGCACCCCAGCCTGGGTGATACAGTGAGACTCTGATTCAAACAAACAAACAAACAAACAAACAAACAAACAAACAAACAGTATGACAGGTTGAGTTAACCCTAGGAAGAAAAGGATAGTGTAAATTAGAAAATTTGTTTAGCCAGGCGCGGTGGCTCATGCCTGTAATCCTAGCACTTTGGGAGGTGGAGACGAGAGAACTGCCTGAGCTCATGGGTTCAAGACCAGCCTGGGCCACTTGGTGAGACCTCATCTCTACAATAAACAAACAAACAAACAAAAGCCAGGCGTAGTGGTGCACACCTGTGCTTACAGCTGCTTGGAAGGCTGAGGCGGAAGGATCACCTGAGCCCAACAGGTCAAGGCTGCGGTGGCTGTGAGCGTGCCACTGCACTCCAGCCTGGGTGACAAAGTGACACTCCGACTCGACTCAAAAAAAAGAAAATTTGTTAATATATGTCATCACATTAAAGGATTAACAGATAAAAAGTTTCAACTGATGCAAAAAGAGTATTTAATAAAACTAAATACTCATTTATGGTAAAATGTCTCTTGAAAAGAGGAACAGGAGGAAATTTCCTATCTCCCTATTTACCAAAAACTAAGCATTGGTTTTCATGGTAGCAACATTAGAAGTAGTTCCTCTAAAGTCAGGGAAAGAGAAGACAAAGATGCCTGCTATTGATCATGATCTCTTCTAGGAAGCTAATTAACATCTTATTAAATATACATTCCATACCAGCAAGCAGACCACTTAAATGTGTTGTGATCATCTCATATGTACCTAATTGCCCCCTACTTGGAAAGTAAGTTCCTTGAAGGTGCCCATGCCTCATACTTCTTTTGTATTTCTATAGCATTTTCAGCATTACATTTAGCACATTAGCCATATAGAAAACACATTTGATTGAATAACATCAAAAAATGGCTCCTAAAGTAATTTTCCTGTTTATAGAAGTTATACATCTGCATTTCAGGGAACCTGAACAATTCAGAAAATATAAAGAAAAAATTTAAAAAATCCCAATCTCTCTTGCCAGGGATAACCACTATTGATATTTTGGTGAATTTTTCTTCTCTGCACATTTTAACATAGTAGAGCTCACACTCTTTAGGTGCAATTTTGTACCTTTTTATTATTTTTTAATTTTAGTTTAATTTTTTTTTTGAATTGGAGTTTCACTCTGTCGCCCAGGCTGGAGTGCAGTGGCACGCTGATGGCCACCGCAGCCTCGACCTACTGGACTCAGGTGATCCTTCCACCTCAGCATTCCAAGTAGCTGGAACTATAGGCCCGTGCCACCATGCCTGGCTAATTTTTTTTTAGTTATTGTAGAGATGAGGTCTCACCAAGTTGCCCAGGCTGGTCTTGAACCTGTGGGCTCAGCCAATCCTCTCACCTAGGCCTCCCAAAGTACTGAGATTATAGGTGTGAGCTACTGCGCCCGCTCCCCCCCCCTGCTTTTTTAATAGAAGCAGTGCCTCATGACAATAATTTTTAATGGTTACATGATACTTAATATTGTAATCTACTTGAACACTAATAAACAATAATAGGGGTATTATTGGATTTTTAAGTCATTTCTATAAATGATGATATTTTTGTACAAGCATATTTTTCTGTATTTTAGATTATTTTCTTAGGATAAGCCATGATGGTGTTGGAGGCCATTTGTTTCTCTCAAACATTACTTGTAACCCTCAAAAGACACTGATATCCTGTCCTTCTCCCTTCTCTCCAACTTCTAGTTTATCTACAGAAGAAAAAGTAGAAGAGACGGGGAAGAGAAATCGAAATATATTAAGAGTGGACTACTGTAGGCGGAAATCAGATCCAAGGAAGTTCTTAAGTAAGCTCTTTTCTCGCCTGGCCCTTCCTATGGACTCCCCTCCCCATCTCCCTCTCCTGTCTTTTCCAATAGCTTCTTCTTTTTCCTCTAGAAAACCACTTGAGTAAAGGGAATTCTTACCACAGCATTTCTAAGTTCTTATATTTTGTCTCAGTATAAGGCTCTTTGGGTTGTTTCTTATGTTCATTTGATCCACGAACATTTATGCTATAAACAGACAAAGAGCCTTTCTGGCTCAGGGGCGCATGTCTCTTGGAAAGTTCATTAAGGTTGTTCCAATCCATATTAGAGATAGTGTTGATGTGTAGAGGCTGATATGAAAATCTTTTCTCTTCTTGGTCAATGTATCTTCTTTCTTTATTAACATTCAGCCCTGAGTAATATCCAGTAGAGTTTTTATATAACACCTGATCAAAATCTGGTTTTGGTGGAACAAATGTATTGGAGGTTCCCTTGGAATTCTGGCTCATAAGTGCACTTGAGTCTTGTACATCATCTTTAAAGGCATTCATCATCACAACTGATTCCTGCTTTACTGAAGTATCAATAGGCTTATTTTGGTTTTGATGTTGTCTGGGAGTGTTATTCTGGTTTCCTTGACTGACAACCACTTCTCCAGTCGTGAAAGACTTCAGGTCATTCTGGTGTTTATGCTGTTTTTGAGTCTTGGGCTTGACTGGTTTTCTGGAAGGTTGCTGACCATTCGCTGCTTCAGAAGATTGACCTCTTGGTACCTTGCTTGATTTTGAACTTTCATTTTGAGACCAGTATTCCTGCTGATTCTAAAAAGATATTTTTGGTTAATGTAAAATTAAAAGATTTCACAAATGTTACACAAATGTTAAATTAGTGTTTTTCAAACTAGGGTTGAGAATTCTAGGAAAGTGACCATAGAATTGAAAGCAGATAAAGAAAGAATAAGAGAATTCTTTTCTAATTTCAGTTACTTGGTGCGAATAGCTGAATGATTGATTTCTCCTGGAAATTTAGGATTATGAGCCTAGAAAGAAACAGAGAGTTTAGAATGGGGTTTATATTAGGCACAAGTCTTTGACTTAAAAGTGAAGTGTTGCCAAGTGGTGGGGTAGGCTGCAGGGGAGAAAGAAGCTTTACTGCTAAAGAGATGCATACAAAGAAAGTACAAATACAAATCTACATCAAAATATGCTTGCTTATGTTAAGTAACATGAATATTTCTAAAAATGTTAACCATAAAATGCTAATAATTTGCTTTACCAACCAAGTACAAGTTTAATATGAAATGCAATTCAGATTATCAGATCTTTTTACTCGTACTGGTCAGAAGCTAAAAATGACCTCTTCACCAGATGAAACAAATTAGATTTTATTCAGGAGATTATAAAAGAGTCTGTGCTGTGATAGGACATCTGTGAAACCACAAGAGTTGTTTTGCTTCTGTTCCTTAATAAAGCCTGCACTTAGGCAATCAAACATCTGGGGGAAATATTTCAATTTCAGAACAGTCTTTATGCTTTTCAAAGTCTCGTAACAACAAAATGTACTCCTGGTATAATAGATACACTATGTAACTATATTGTGCTATAGCCATTTAGAAATATTTTCCAAGGAATAAAGCACTCATTACTTTGTGAAAAACTAGCTGAGTTAAGAGGCCTTTGGAAAGACTGATTAAATGCTTATTGAAAACAGTAAGATGGCCATATGCATCAGTGTGTTATATAACTGCAACATAGTTCTTCCTTTCTGAACACACATATAAAAAAAAAACAACTATGGCCTGTATCTATGCAACATTAGTTGAAAATGCAACAGTTAGCCAGATCATTCAAGAAAAAAAAAAACCTTAAAGTGAATAAATCATGTTTTTCCTCAAATTGATTGTATTAGCTTGCAATGAAGAGTCAGCAAATTATTGTGATAAGGTCAGCTTTTATTTCATTTTTCTGATACAATCACCAAGACTCACCCTATTCTTGTATGATATTAGGTGGCATTTTATTTTTAATGAAATCATATTATAATGATAGAATTGAGGTTGTAGATTTAAAAGAGTAATATACAATATAAGTTCTACCAGCTTTTTTTTCTTTTTGAGTTGGAGTCTCAATCTGTCGCCCAGACTGGAGTGCAGTGGCTGCTCCCGGCCACCGCAGCCTCGCCTGCTGGGCTCCGGTGATCCTTCTGCCTCAGCCTTCCAAGTAGCCGGAACTACTGGTGCGCGCTACCACGCCCGGCTGATTTTTTGATTTATTGTAGAGATGAGGTCTCGTTGCCCAGGCGGATCTCGAACCCGCGGGCTCAGGCAATCCACTCACCTCAGCCTCCCAAAGGCGCGGGATTACAGGCTGAGCCACCGAGCCCGGCTCTACCAGCTTTTAAAGAATGACTTCTCATTTGAAATTTAGAGTATGTTCTCCTGAAAACTTGAGTCTTCTGGGAAAGTGGCCAGGCCCTGATTAGCTCCCACATGCTTTCAAGTTTTACCTGTGGTACTCAAAATAATAATAATAATGATAATAATAATAAGTAAAGTAAAACTTCCTTTCCTGTATTACAGGTAAGAAAAGGTTCTTCCTTCTCTGCTGTATATTGAGCTGCATGGGGGAAACATGGGCAAGAAGCCTCTGCAAATATTTGGCTCCGAGAGCATCATTCCTTGTAGTGACTCCAGAAGAAGATTGCTGTTTTACAGTCTTTTTTGTTTTTGTTTTTGAATCGGAGTCTCACTCTGTCACCCAGGCTGGAGTGCAGTGGCATGCTCACGGCCACCGCAGCTTCGACCTACTGGGCTCAGGCAATCCTTCTCCTCAGCCTTCCAAGTAGCTGGAGCTACAGGCATGCACCACCATGCCCAGCTAATTTTTTAACTTATTGTAGAGAGGAGGTCTTGCCAAGTTGCCCAGGCTGCTCTCGAACCTGTGGGCTCAGGCAATCCTCTCATCTCAGCCTCCCAAAGTGCTGGGATTATAGGCATAAACCACTGCTCCCTGCCTGTTTTATAGTCTTATGGACAAGTCTGTGAAACACCGCAACTCTCTGTCATGTGTGGTGGCTTACACCTGTAATCCCAGCACTTTGGGAGGCTGAGGTGGGAGGATTGCTTGAACCCAGGAATTTGAGACCAGCCTGATCCAAGACCTTGTCTCTATAAAATAGTAAAAAATGAGCCAGGTGTGGTGGTGCATGCCTGTAGTCCCAGCTACTCAGGAGGCTGAGGTGGAAGGACCATCTGAGCCCAGGAAGTTGAGGATGTAGTGAACTGTGATTGTGACTGCACTCCAGCCTGGGTGACAGTGAGACCCTGACTCAAAAAAATAAAAATAAAAAAGTAAAAATAAATTTAAAAATAAACAAAAAGGCTGTCATCACTTTGTGAATGACAAAAAAGTCCCTCCTTCCTATGACTTATAAATATTAATTGATGCTGATATTGTCATTCTTTTCTTTTCTTTCTTTCTCTTTCTTTTTTTTTTTGAGTTGGAGTCTCATTCTGTTGCCCAGGCTGGAGGGCAGTGGGACGCTCCTCGCCACCGCAGCCTCGACATGCTGGGCTCAGGCGATCCTTCTGCCTCAGCCTTCCAAGTAGCTGGAACTACAGGCACTTGCCACCATGCCTGGCTAAATTTTTGATTTATTGTAGAGATGAGGTCTCGCCAAGTTGCCCAGGCTGGGTCTCGAACCCATGGGCTCAGGCGATCTTCTCACCGAGGGTTCCCAAAGTGCTGGGATTCCACCACACCCAGCCATGTCATTCTTTTCAATATTTGTTCGGTCTTTAAACTGCTAGAGATATAAGTGCCCAGGATCCTGTCATATAAATATACTTTCCCTAGTTTTCTCTCCTCATTTTCACCAAAAAAGAAAAAGTCTATTAGAAATTTCTTTTCTTGGGCACCAGATCAGAAATCCTGGGTTACACTTGATTTTAATCATTTTATTGCCTTTGCTGCTGACAGTTCTGATCACAATAGTACTCTTCACAGGGTGCTTTGTCAACAAGGCCAAGGACTCATCATTTTATGAAACTTCAATTGTCTCAAGTGTTAAATCTGCTATTCACGTAAGTTTAAGTGCCCAGAGATGACATTTCAGTTCCAGGAAAGGAAGGCATTTATGGGCTTGATATGATTTTTCTCGCCTCCCAAGCAGCCTACTTAAGATCCACGGTTTACTGAAGATTTATTACCTTACAATTGGGGCATCAGGTGTCACTCTTTAGGTGGCAAGACCCAGTTCCCTGAAGTTAATATACAAAGCCATTCTTAGGTGATTTAATCTCCATCAGCACTGAAATCCTCCATTCCATTCTGTTCTCGCTGGGGGTCTTTTGTTACCAACACAGGCAATCAGTACATACTACATACACTCAGAATAACTGCTTAATGGCAGTAGGTTTTCACGTCACACACAGAGCGTTAGCATGGGGGAATCCTGATGCTTAACGCTGAGATGATAATTTCTTAGCAAGACCATCCTTGGTTACTCATGTTCTTTCACACTGTGCCATCCAAGGGAAGTTTGCCCCCAGTCCTGTGAAGGGCAGCACCTGGCTGTTTCCCTTTTATGGCTTTCCTGTTCACATGTCATAAGCAGAAGGGGGAATGCATGCAGTGATCCCAATCAAAAAGTTCTGCTTTAACACAAAAGCCACTCTTGCTCTTTGGTAACCCAACTCAACTGTGGGATCCTGAGAGTTGGGCCTGGGCTCTGAGATCAGCTTTGATCAAGAGAAGTTTTTTGTTTTGTTCCATTTTTCTGATGTGTTTATGAACAATACACCATGCGTACTGTGAGCTTGGGTTACACATTTCATCTGATGATATTAAGAAAATTTTGAGCACAATTAATTGGCTCTAATTTCCACTGTCGGTAAGGAAGAACTCTTGTGTTCAGATGAATAGAAGCAATGTAGATCTATTGATGGTGTTGGAGGCAAAACTAAATGGACAGATCTTTGAAAAGGTAGGAAGATTACTTAGGATGTGATTACAAGGACTTGCACATCAATTAGTGAAAGTATCTTTCACACTATCATTATGTTTTCTTGGCCTGGAAAGTCAAGTTATTTTAGAGAGGTTAGAAAGAAAACATCCTATTTTATTCCTCTGAAGCCTTACTAAATTGGGGGATTTTTATTTTTTCTACTAACAACATGTTCCTTGCCCAATGGTAAGGAGTGAATGTGTAGTTTATATCCTCCCAAAATTCATATGTTAAATCCTAACCTCCAAGCTGGTGATATTTAAAAGTGGTACCTTTTGCGAGGTGATTAGGTCATGAGGGCAGAGCCGTCAAAATGGGATAGTATCCTTAATAAACACAGTCCAAGGGAGCCCTTTTGACCTTTCCACCATGTGAGGACACAGCAAAAAAGATGCCATCTATGAACCAGGAAGTGGCCCTCACCCAGAACCCAGACATGAAAATTGCTGGGGTCTTAACCTTGGATTTCCAGCCTCCAAAACTGTGAGAAAATAAATTTTTCTTTCTTTTTTTTTTTTTTGAGTTGGAGTCTCACTCTGTCGCCCAGGCTGGAGTGCAGTGGCATGCTCACGACCACTGCAGCCTCAACCTGCTGGGCTCAGGCGATCCTTCTGCCTCAGCCTTCTAAGTAGCTGGAACTACAGAAGTGCATCACTATGCCCAACTAATTTTTTTTTAATTGTGGAGATAAGGTCTCACCAAGTTGCCCAGGCTGGTCTCAAACTCCTGGGCTCAGGCTATCCTCTCGCCCTGGCCTCCCAAAGTACTGGGATTGCGGGCTTGAGCCACTGCACCTGGCTTGAGAAAATAAATTTCTGTCGTTTATAAGTCACCCCTCCTATGGTGTGTGTGTGTGTGTGTGTGTGTGTGTGTGTGTGTGTGTTTTGAGTAGGAGTCTCACTCTGTCGCCCAGGCAATCCTTACGCCTCAACCTGCCAAGTCGCTGGGACTACAGGTGCCTGCCACGATGCCCAGCTAATTCTTTTCAGATATTGTAGAGACGAGGTCTCATCAAGTTGCCTAGACTGGTCTTGAACCCCTGGGCTCAGGCAATCCTCTCACCTCTGCCTCCCAAAGTGCTGGAATTACAGGCATGAATCACTGTGCCTGGCTTATGATATTTTTGTTACAGCAGCCCAAACGTACTAAGATACCTGGCAAGGATCTTCTGCCAGTGGTAACGCACCTCCTCCCTCACACTGCCCAGCAAGAGTGCTGAGCTAAGTACTGCGTTCAGTCTGGGCACACAACTGAAGTGGGATTTGAAAAACCTGTGAAAATTCACAGGAGAGCACAAAATGAGTCAGGATAATACAACCTATGTGGAAAGGTTAAGTGAAGAGGGATTATTTGGCTTGAAGCAAACCTCTAGGGCATATTTAAGACTCTTAAACAGAAAATGATGATGATCATCCATTCTTAGTTTTTTTTTTTTAAGAGTGTCACTATGTCACCCAGGCTGGAGTGCAGTGGTATGCTCACAGCCACCACAGCCTCGACTTACTGGGCTTAGGCAATCCTTCCGCCTCAACCTTCCAAGTAGGTGGAACCACAGGCACGCACCACCATGCCCGGCTAACTTTTTGATTTATTGTAGAGACGAGGTCTTGTCAAGTTGACCCGGCTGGTCTCAAAACCCCAGACTCAGGCAGTCCTCTGGCTTCTACCTCCCAAAATGCTGGGACTACAGGCATGAGCCACCGCACCCAGCGCAATTTGAGTGAAAATACATAGGCTTACATGGTCCCAGGCATCTTTTCGCACTTTCCTTAACCTATCACTAGTTCCTCATTCTCCCTGGGATGTAAATAAATGTATTTAAGTCTCTACCTATGAAAAATATTGAAAAAAATTGATGCCATTCTCTGGCTAAAGTCTATCTCTCTCTCAAGTCACAGCCAGGTGTCTTAACAGTGTAGGTGCGCTGTCTCCATCGCTGTCTCTCATGCTGGCCTTTCCACCCTGCCTCACAGCGTTCATTTGCCCCAACTCACAGAAACGTCCCTGCTCAGGCCACCAATGACTTTAGTGGCCAAATCCTATGGCACTTTTTTCCTTTCACTTTCTGTTTTGAAATTCATTCAGATTTACAAAAAAAAATTGCTAGTACAAAGAACTCCCAAAGATCCTTGCCTACATTCACTAGTTTTTAACATTTTGTCACACTGCATCATTCTTTCTCTGTCACTTTCACACACAGACACAGAAAGATATGTGTATGTATTTATAATTTATATTATTATTGCTTATATTTTGTGGTATTTGGTTTTTTCTGAACCAAGGGAGCCTTGCATTTGCATGACGCCTCTCCGCGGAGCCTTTGTACTCATCTGCAGGGTTCGACTATGTTCTAAATCCTCATTCTTGAAGTTTTTGTGTCTCAGGTTCCATGACTATTTTACCCTGGTTAGTTTCTACCTCCCTTGCAATCCCGTCTTAGTTCCTTTCCTTCTGTCCTCCACCTCTACCTCTGCCCACCCTTATACTTCTGCTACTCCCTGCAGGGCCCTGTTCTTGGCCATCTTTTCTTCTCCCACCCCCCACAGTTCTTGAGTCATCTCAGCAACTCCTATAGCTTCAATCCACCAAGCAGGCTTTGTGGTGCAAATGCACATGCCAATTCAGAGGCCTCTCCCTACTTCTATGCCCAGATCAGACATCCTCCTTTCCTCAGGCACCTCCAAGCTCAGCATTTGGCCCACCCCAATCTCATGCCTTGCCTCCTTTCATCTCCAGCACCAAAATCCCTTCTTTTCATCTCAGTGGCGTTGACACCACTAATCAGACACCCAGAAACCATTCTCCCACCTGCTATTTAAGCAATTGCTCAGTATGTTGATTCTACTTACTAACTATCTCTATACAGGGGCCGAGGGAAGCAGCCGTCCTGACCTGCAAGAAATGTAACTCAGTTGGTGGAGTAAGATAAAGCCGCCATACTGAAAAGTTAACTCATGGCATGTGGTGTGAGTGACAGTCACAGAGCAAATGCTGCCACTGTTCCAGCTCTCCTATCACTTGCAGAAATCACAGCAAATATCACCTCCTGGGCTTTTTTTTTCTCCTTTTCAGTCTTACTTCCTTTCAATCTATTCCTAGGATCATGGACAGAGTGGTTTGCCTAACGTGCAGGCCTGATTATGTCATTAACCTGCTCAAAATTTGTCAATGGCTTCCTCCTGTCCACAGGACAAGGATTAACACAAAAACCCTTTCACAATCTGGCCCTTACTAACCTGTCCAGCCCCATCTCACACCAGTCCCTGCCCGCGTGCGTACTCAGTCCTTTAGTTATTGAGCTATACGTAATTCTCAGCGCATACTACGTTTTCTCCCACTTCCATATTCTTGCCTCCATTTATTTGCTCAGCATCCTTTGATTCTGAGTTGAAGGGACAGCTCAGATGCTATCTCTTCTAGGGAGGTTTCTCTGCTTTTTTAGGACAGAATCGGGTATTCTTTTACTGCCACTTCCATGGACTGCATTATAATAATTATATGACTGTATTCCCACTAAGGTTTTGAACTCCTAGAGAAAAGGGACCATTAAAAAAAAATCTTTCCTCAGGATTTATTTATTTTTTTTCTGTTGTTTACTTGTTTTTCTCAACCATATCTTTTGGGCCAGGTACCTAACTCGCAGTGCCTGGAATATAGTCGATTCTTAATAAATATGTGAGTTATTTGATTTCACATAAAGATATTTCTGATGAGTGAGGGTTATTCCTTGTTAGGGTAGGTTTATGGAGGGATCTACAGGGTCTCTGAAAAAAATTCAGGCTGGGCATAGTGGCTCACACCTGTAATCCCAGCACTCTGGGAAGTGAGGTGAGAGGACTTCTTGAGGTCAGGAGTTTGAGACCAGCCTGGGCAACACAGTGAAATCCTATCTCTACAAAAAACTTTTTTTTTTTTTTTGAGACAGGGTCTCACTCTGTCTCCCAGGTTGGAGTGCCATGGCACAATCCCATTTTCACTTGGAGATACATTAAATGACCTTTAAATGTTTCTTTAATCAGTCAGTAAATATTTATTAAGCCTCAGCTTTTGGGCATAGCATTGCGGTAGGGATGTAGAGAAAACTACGATTCTAACCTTTAAGGAACTTATAGTGTAGAGGGTCCAAAAGAAACACAAGAAAACACTAATGAGACAGGGCCAACATGGCAGGGCCTGAGTGAGTGGTCCAGATCACAGATACAGTGGGAGCTGAGATAGGACAGACAAGTGAGTGGGAGAGCTGAGAATCTTCATGTAAGAGGTAATGCTTGAGAGAGGGCTGAAAACAAGGCATCAGATGTGGGTAGTTAAAGGGGAGAAAGAAAGGCAGTCTGGAGTGTAGGTATACCAGAGAGCCTGGCCAGCGTGGAGCATGTAGCAGGCAGTTCACAACTTGTTTCTGAAGAAAGAGAAACATCCCTTGGGCCATTCTTTGTTGCTTTCTCATTGTAGGTCTAACAACCTTTAGATATTTTACTCCACTTTGTCTTCATTCAGGAGTGAGTTATAATCACATTAATTATAGTACACACAGAGAATAAAAAACATTCTTTTTTTTTTTTTTTGAGTTGGAGTCTCACTGTGTCACGCAGTCTGGAGTGCAGTAGCACACTCACAGCCACCGCAGCCTCGACCCCTGGGCTCAGGTGATCCTTCTACCTCAGCCTTCCAAGCAGCTGGAATTACAGGCTGGGATTATGGAAACCTAAAAAATAATAATCAAGGTAAAATCACAGTACTTGATTAATGGCATGACCCTAAACAGAGCCAGTAAAAACTTTGTGCGGAAGAAAATCAGAAGAAAACCAAGCCCAGGTGTGGGGGTTCACACTTGTCATCCCAGCACTTTGGAAGGCTGAGGCAAGAGGATTGCCTGAGCCCAGGAGTTTGAGATCAGCCTGGGCAACTTGGTGAGACCTCATCTCTATAATACATTTTAAAAATTAGTTGGACGTGATAGCATGCTCCTATAGTTCCAGCTACTTCGAAGGCTGAGGCAGAAGGATCGCCTGAGTTCAGAAGGTTGAGGCTGCAGTAGCTGTGAGCATGACACTGTACTCCAGCCTAGGTAACAGAGTGAGATTTCGACTAAAAAAAAAATTGCCAATGCTGACTATATTTCAAGTCATCATGGCGGGGTGTTGGGAAAAGTTTTCAATTAGCAATAATCACACCTCTGATAAACTTCATTGGATAGGATATTGCCACTGCACAAAGCTATTTAGCTCAATTACTTTATCAGGGCTGAGAATCCTGCAATTCTCCTTGGAGAGAGGTTGCAATAATCTTACATGCTCCAAGAAATTATAAAAGTTAGAGGTTACAATAATCTTAAATGCTTCAAATGTATAATAATTTAAATAACTAGTAATATGCAGTCATAGAATTATAGCATTTTGCAGCTGTGATGGACCTTGAAAGTCACTTAGGCCATCATTCATTTAATAAAGAAGAAACTTAAGGCTTGGGGAAAGTTGGGATTTGCCCAAAGTCATTCATCAAGTGAACAGCAGATCTATGCCCAAAGATTCATATCTTCTGACAGCCCATTACCCATAATGCCTGACGAGTGTCTCCTTTGTCCCTTGGGTCCTGCTGGTGAAGCTCCCTGGACTCTCTATTAGGTCTGGTGGTAGATCTGTCCTCTACATACCACTGCCATAAGACATTTCAGTCCTCATCTTCTGTATGTGTCCTCCCTGATAGCTCTAGGTGAATGACTTTTTAAAAATTTGTTTTTATTTCTTTTTTTGCAACTCCTATGAGTGTGCTGAAGGCCACTGAGGAGGAAAATGATGATTTCTAACTTCTCTGAAGCTGGGATAAACTTTATTATTTGTATTACTATGTTTATGGCTGTGCATAGTTTTAACTGATGATGTCAACAGGTTCTGTAGACTCAGTGATTTCAGAGGGCTCATCCCTGCTTAGGCAGGGATAAAACCTGAACCAAGAATGGCTTCACATAACTGCATATGCCAGTTCAAGGGGGAAAAAAAAAAAATCAGCTGCTAGTGCCTTTTCTGTTTCTTCTAGAAAAATAGTCAATGGGGACAATTTCAGAAAAATCTTTTCTGAAATCACATTTATGATTTCAAAGTAGTGAACCCATGGCCAAAAAGGATGTCATCATGCTAAATTACCAGTGGGTAAGCTTTCACATTCTGAAAATGAGCGTTTGATGAGGCTCTGGGAATTCTCATCCACTTTTAAGGATAGTGTCCCCATCACCTGGGGATAATATATAGCTGCCAACTCCAAAAGGAAACAGACTTGAAAGCAGCACAGATTGGACAATACTTTGGAACCATGAATCTTTCTGTATTTTTTCCATACCTCCTTCTGTAAGGGGTTTTAATTCTTATGTTTAAAGTGTGATATGGCTGGGCATGGTGGCACAAGCCTGTAATCCCAGCACTTTGGGAAGCCAAGTTGAGGGGATTGCCTGAGTTCATGCATTCGAGAACAGCCTGGGCAACTTGGAGAGACCTCATCTCTACAATAAATCAAAGAAATTAGCCAGGCATGGTAGCGTGCACCTGTAGTTCCAGCTACTTGGAAGGCTGACATGGAAGGATTGCCTGAGGCCAGCAAGTCAACGCTGGGGTGGCTGTGAGCATGCATGCCACTGCATTCCAGCCTTGACAACAGAGTGAGATTCAAACTAAAAAAAAAAAAAATTGTGATATAATGATTTTCTTCTAGGGAACAGACCTTTGAAAAAACAGGTAGGTTGGACTGAGAAAGCAATGGCTTCTCTGGGCAGAAGTCAGTCTTACCCAGGGGAAGATAGGTCATTATCCTTAGGCACAAAAACGAACTTTTAGGTAATAAAAACTCAGTCATGATCATTGCTTATATCTAGCAGTATCACTTGAAATACATTTAACATGCAATCTAGCCGGCAACCTTTAGCGATTGTGTTCTTTGGTGCCATTTGTCTTCAGGATCCATGGCAGTATTTTCAATCTCTTTGGCATTCTGAATGAACATCTTGTCAGTTACTCTGATGGGGTAGGAGCTCTAGGTGGGTAAAACATATACAAGCTTGTTAGCTGGATTCATTTTATTCTTAGAACCATGGGGGTCCAAGTCTGTGTACTCTAGAAAGAGGTCTTACAGGGGGCTACGTTTTATTTTCAGTTCATTTCAAGGATTCATTTCTAGTCCTCAGGGACCTGGATTGTTCCCAAAGAAAATGGGGCAAACAATGTTTTCACTTGCAGGCACAAAGGGAGAACTGGTGCTCTGGGATCAAACTACTACATACTTGAAATGCCCAATTTTACAACAGTTATCTGAACCGGATGCTGCAGGGAACATTTGATCATGCCAGTATAAACACTATGAAATAACACTGTGCTTCAAGACGATAATAACAATAACAAAAATAACAATATTTAATATACACTGAATACCCATGATGTGCCAGCAGCTCTCTCAGGGCTTTAGCATATAATGTGTCAGTTAATCTTCACAATAACCTTACCAGGTATGTATTATTATTATTCCCTTTTTGCAAATGAGAAGATAAAGATACAGAGAGATTAAGTAACTTGCCCAAGTTCAGCAGTTAATAAGTAGAGGAGCCATCCTATCTAACTCCAGAGCCTGCACATTAGCAAAATTGTTCAAACGAACTTACTAGAAAAACCATCCTAGACCTGCAGAATTTGTAGTTTTGGTATTCAGTGAATTTGAATGATGTAGATCAAGTGGTTCTCAACTTTAGTTAGATATTAGGAAAACTCAGGAAATAAAAAAAAATACTATTGCCCTGGTCCCACTCCAAACCAATTAAATCAGAAGCTCCAGGGGTGACCGCAGATATCATTTTATATATATATATATTTATTTAGTGTTGGAATCTCACTCTGTCGCCCAGGCTAGAGTGCAGTGGCATGCTCATGGCCACTACAGCCTCCACCTGCTGGGCTCAGATGATCCTTCCTCCTCAGCCTTCCAAGTAGCTGGAACTGCAGGCACGTGCTACCACGCCCGGCTAATTTTTTTTGATTTATTGTAGAGACAAAGTCTCACCAAGTTGCCCAGGCTGGTCTCGAAACCCTGAGCTTAGGCAATCCTCTCATCTCGGCCTCCCAAAGTGCTGGAATTATAGGCTTGAGCCACTGGACCTGGCCAGTATCAGTATATTTTAAAAGCTCCCATCTATTATTTTAAAAAGAAGGCGGGGGAAAAATAAACTCTCCAGAGAGGCCTAATCTGTAGCCAGGTTTGGGAATCATTGATGAAGGTAGCTATATGGGATTTAAGTCCCTAAATTACTCAAAGGCCCTGCATTGCCTCCAATGCCTACCCATTTTAAATCAAGAAATTAGTCTCTGTGCTTTGCAAACTTCCAGTCAGCAGGATGCACTGCAGAGAGTAAACTTAAAGTTATAGTACAATTCCAATGGGAAAAGATTCTGGAGATAGTCTAGTTTATCCTCCAGTTTATCCATGCCATCCCTGGTAGATAGTCACCCACTCTCTTCCTGAACACATCTACCTGTTTGTCAGTATTGGTATGTTCATTTAAAGATTTTCTGTGCATTGGGAAAAGGAATCTCTGTTTAATGCATGGTGAACATATTATTCCATCACTGAGCAACCTAAATGCCAGAAAGTTCTTCCTTTTATGAGGAGAAATATGTCTGTCTTTCCATATTTTCTATCCCTCTGCCCTCTGCAATGATATAGAATAGGTCAATCCCTCCTTGAGACAACAGCCCTACACTGGTAGATGCTGACCCAGATGTCTCTCCTGAGTGTCCTTTCTCCTGTATGGAGGACCTGTCTCATGCCTCCTGTGCTACGTTACTCAGGTCAGGCTCCTCTGGACACCCTCTGGTTCATCACCTGAAAGTGCTACCACATTTCTTCCTTCTGAATTAATGCAATTATTTTTTGTTTTATTTTGTTTTGAGAAAGCAGGATTTATTGAGAGGACAGAAAAGCTCCTACAGTGGGAGGGGACCCGAGGGGGTTGCCTGTAATTAATTCTTAAATTTAGATTCAGGACTTTATACTTGTTTTGTTAAATGTCCTCTGGTGGGCTGTGTAATTAGTGTGGGAATCCGAAAGGTGTTAAGACTGAAAAGACTATAGGACTTGGACTCTGTCGTGTTTGTGTTCAAATTCCCCCTCTGCTGCTTACTTTCCTTCATACTTAGGCAGGCTTGTGTTCAGTACAGAGAGAAGTAAAAATATTTAGGGATATGTAAATACTTGACAATGAAGATACCTTCATTCCTTACCACTCAATGTGGCTTCCCTGGGACAAAAGAGACCACATTTTTTTTCTTTTTATTTTGGATGTAATCTTATCCCTACCTAAACTATCTCTACTAACTCTACTAAAGTCACTATCACAATTACCGTGCTTATATAGCATATAGAGAGATAAGACAGGTAGATGGTATGGAAGTTTACTTAAAGGTTGATTTGGACTGGGTTTGGTGGCTCACGCCTATAATCCTAGCACTCGCCTGAGCCCAAGAGTTTGAGGCTGTGGTCAGCCGTGAATGTGCCACTGCACTCCAGCCTGGGTGATAGAGTGAGAACCTGACTCAAAAAAAAAAAAAAAAAAGAAAGAAAAAAGATTGATCTGGAAATGGGAACAATGAAAATAAAACATCTTGTGCTTAAATTTTTGCTCCTGAAACAAGGAACAAAAATGTACTATTTAATCATGATTGCAAACGGAAGTAAACACCATGTTGTGAATGATTAGCCTGCTCTGCAGATGGAAAACTTCACATCATGAAATGGCTTAATGTGCTGAAATGAAAAGCTAAGAACTATACAGTCAAGGTCAGGAACCATTTCTCATGTTTCCATCTCTTAGTCCCTCTCACAGTGCTGGTTCAAGATAAAACACTAGATCGCCATAAAAGTATCAGATTTTTAACTCTTGTCATCATTATAGCAAAGTTTCAGTCCCTTATTACCATAATGCTAAGTAGAAACACAACTCATTAAAAAAAAAATCCACTCTGTCTTGGAGGACTGAAGATCAAGAATAAAAAAATCTGACGAAGTTGACTAAGCAGGCGAGGAAATAATCCTTTTTCAAATCTCAAAGTGGCGGAGTCTCAGATGAACTGTTGTCTGGAGCCTGGGAGAGACAGAAGTTGAGCTCTTTCATAGACCTGCCGCTAGGATGTTGTTTCCCTGACTTCTGTACACATCTAAGAAACGAAAGGGCTTGGTTTAGCCAATTCGGTTTATCACTTGTGATATCAATTGTTTGACTGACAACGGTGGGATCTCTTACAGAGCTCTGGTGAAAAGTTTACAAGTTAAAAATCGGTGTCCTGTGCTGCTTTTCCCAGAGAACGTAGGTTGTACACTGTTTCTCTTCACAGGCTGTTTTGGTGGAACTCAGTGGCTGAATCACCCCAGTGAGAAGTCTGTGGGCAACGAAAGCATACTTCTACATTATCTCTTTGAAAGTGGAATGGGACACAACCTCTGCCAGCGATTTTTTTTTTTTTTGTGAACCATTCTATTAATACCAATCAAATCGAGAAAATGATCAAATGAAATTGCATTTTGAGCATCATAAGCTGTGTAATGTCTATTCTGTTAAATTGGGGCCTATAATTGCTTCTCTACTGAAAAGATACAACAAAGACAGCAATCATGGCTTGTCATTATCCCAGACTAGAAAACCGGCCTTTGCCGGGAGGACTTCAAAGGCTTGTGGTTCTCGAATTGCATTTGGCTGCTATTGTTGAAGCGCAGGCAATCTTGATGAGGTGTTTACACTGAGGTAAGGCGCAGAGCAGAGCGGCTGAGTGCCTGGGTCTAGAGCCATTAAAAAATTGTACATTATGTTCCTTGCTTTGAAGTGAGGGTTTGTAGGTAGGAAAGCAACTCAGATTGAGTACAGCTGAGCTAGATTGGGCTGCTACTTCTCTCTCAAAGAAACTCATCAGGTTCTTAAAGAATCAGACAGCACTACAAAAAAACAAAAAGTTCATGCTTTACCAAGACTATACGTGAATTAACGTATCTGCATAGACACACTGAAACGTGTTTAAATAAGCATGTTACAATTAAGCTCTGCAATCCCTGGAAGTTTTGCCTCTTTTTCCCTTTATATTCTGTTTTTACTACTGGCCTTATGTTTTGACGTTGTGGGGAGCCCCACATTCATTCATTGGGTTCTTTGTTACTCTTGTGCTTTGATGGTATTTACACCTAACACATATCTAAATTAGACAGGCCAACGAGTTGATTTATTAATGTAGTGTTTACTTACCATCATTTCAACACAACTATTAGCCACTCTCTTCCAGGCATAATCACTGGATTCAGTGAGCATTTCTTAATTAACCTGGCTAATGAGCAGCACTGCTGCTGCCTGTGTTTACACATGGTCAGCAAGAAGCTGAGGCACAACCATGCAGTCTATCACCATCGGGTTGCAACCCTGATATTCAGCACAGGTGCTTTAATTATCCAAAGGTTTGTATTCTTCAGCCGGAGACAAAACACACAGAGAATTTTGGCTCTGCTGTTGGCCACTTTCTCTATATTTAGCATGCACATGTCAATAAGAATTTGATGACACTGAAACCTCTGAATATATTATTTTTTCTTTCTTTCTTTTTTGAGTCAGGTCTCACTCTGTTGCCCACACTGGAGTGCATTGGGGGGATCATGGCTCACCACAGCCTCAACCTCCTGGGCTCAGGCTTCCGCCTCAGCCTCCTGAGTAGCTGGGAGAAGAGAAGTGTGCTACCATGCCCGACTAATTTTTTGATTTTTTAAAATTTTTTTCTCACTATGTTGCCCAGGGTGGTAAATTCATTTTTCATATAAGATAGTTGAGGTTTTAAAAAACCTCAAACTAATTGTCAGTCACCTACTTAAAACCCTCCCAGACTTCTACATTGCCCCCCCAGTCTTTAAAGATTTCTAAGGCCCCACGACCTTGAGGCTCCTGTCTGCTTCTGCAGCCCTGACTCCTCACTCTTTGCCTATTGCAGCTTTCAGTTCTGCTGATGGGCCATGGGCACCATTATCGTTCAGTGAAGTGAATGGGAATTTCCAGGTAAAGAATGGCCTATGCATAAACCCATCCCATTCACCGGTCCAGCCTTGGCTGAAATAGAACTTCCTCCAGGGAGCCCTCCCTGACACCCAGGGGCACCTGAGTACTTTCCCTTTTGTAACAAGTATGAGTACAATAACTGCACCTGAGTACTTTCCCTTTTGTAACAAGTATGACCTTGGTTATTGTTTGTTTTCTTTTCTGGAAGGCAGGAAGAAGAAGGACCACGTACAGGGTTGCAGTGTTGTACAGCTTCAGGGGCGGTGCTCACCTTTGCTACATGATGCTCTAAATGTTCCTGGCATATAGATGCTCAATAAATGTAATTGAATGAAAAGATCAAGCTAGGCTGCTCACCGAACTTTGCATTTGCATCAGAATATACCTAATCTATTTATTTATGGGGTGAGATGTGTGGTTCATATGAAAGTCAGGTAGCCGACCGTCAGCATCTTCCATTCCTCTCTCCCTTGCTCACTGGCTTCAGGACCACTGGCCCCTCCATTTGCATTTGCTCCTCCTTCTTCCAGGAATTCTCTTCCCTTCTCCAATTTGACTGTCGCTTCCTACCACCTCAGCAATCCTTATCAGTCCTGCTCAACTTCATTTCTCTGCTTTCTTCCCAATAAGATATGGCACTTAACACGGACTAATGGCCGGGCTCGGTGGCTCAGCCTGTAATCCCGCGCTTTGGGAGGCCAAAGTGAGTGAATTGCCTGAGCCCGTGGGTTCGAGACCCACCTGGGCAACTTGGCGAGACCTCATCTCTACAGTAAATTTTAAAAATTAGTTGGGCATGGTAGCGAGCGCCTGTAGTTCCAGCTACTTGCAAGGCTGTGGTGGAGGGATCGCCGGAGCCCAGTAGGTCGAGGCTGAAGACTGAGTGAGACTCCAACTCAAAAAAATAATAATTAAACAACAACAACAACAACAAAAAATGTACTAATACACAACATCGATTTTGTCTATTGTCCTTCTCCTCTTAATAGAAGTTAGGCTCAAAGGGCTGGAATTTTTGTTTTGCTCAGGGATGTATTCCAAGCACCTACGGTAATGGCTGACACATAATACGCTTTAGTAAACACATGCTAAATGAAATAATTGGCCATTTTCAAGAATATAAAAAGGATTTTTAGAAACATCTAATGTAACTGACAGGAAAATTGGTTATTCAGCAATCGCAACTCCCCATAACTAAGAATATGTATGACCTCTGAATGGTCACAGTAGAAATAAAAAATAATAATAATAATTTGCCACAAAGCTCACACATTGTACTCCAATTGCTCCGTTACTAAAATCTGTCAATGGATCCATACCAATGAGAGGAAAGACCCAACTCCTTGGCACAGTGGTTTTTATTTATTTTTATTTTTTTTGAGTTGGAATCTCACTCTGTCATCCAGACTGGAGTGCATTGTCCGCTCCTGGCCACCGCAGCCTCGACCTGCTGGGCTCCAGCGATCCTTCCACCTCAGCCTTCCAAGTAGCTGGAACTACAGGCACACGCTACCATGCCTGGCTGATTTTTTATTTATTGTAGAGATGAGGTCTTGCCAAGTTGCCCAGGTGGGTCTCGAACCCGAGGGCTCAGGCAATCCACTCACCTCAGCCTTCTAAGGCGCGGGATTACGGGCTGAGCCACCGAGCCTGGCTTGGCACGGTGGTTTTTAGATACTTGAACACGTATCAGAATCACTTGGAAGGCTTGTTAAAACAGAGATTGCTGGGTCTCACCCCAGAGTCTCTGATTTAGGAGGTCTGGGATGGGGCCCAAGAATGTGCACTTGTATTAAGTTCCCAGGTAACGCTGATACTCCTGGTTGGGGGAACACATTCTGAGAGCTTCTGCTCTAAACTGACATATAAGGGACATGAAAGGCATCTGTGCGAGTCCGCGGGTTCGAGACCCGCCTGGGCAACTTGGTGAGACCTCATCTCTACAATAAATCAAAAAATTAACTGGGTGTGGTAGCGCGCACCTGTAGTTCCAGCTACTTGGAAGGCTGAGGCAGAAGGATCGCCGGAGCCCAGCAGGTCGAGGCTGTGGTGGCCGGGAGCGGCCACTGCACTCCAGTCTGGGCGACAGCGTGAGACTCCAACTCAAAAAAAAAAAGAAAGGCATCTGTGAATTTCTCTAGCCTAATTTCCATCCTCCCATCCTCATAACCTAGCCACACACAACTACAGCAGTATCCACCTTCTCCTTAGCTAATTCACTAGATGAAGGGACACTTTCCAGTCCTTCTGGAAGATCTCCTAAGGTCACAGCTGAATGCTCATGGCTGCTGCCAGGCTATCTCTAGTATACCTCAGTACCTCTACTTCCACTAGTAGTGTTGAGTCTTTTACGTTTGTTCCCAAACCTGTTTATTCCCATTGTGCTTGTTAAATTATGAAATATAAAGATCAGACCATGTGGAGACATTTGAGAGTGAATAGAGAGGTGTTATATTCATGAAAACAAGTTAAATGATTTAGAATGACACAATAAAAGCAAGGGTCAAAATAACGTGTGGGGTGAAAAACAAATGTAAAAGATCAGGGGAGGATCGGGTTCAGTGGCTCAGTCTGTAATCCCAGCACTTTGGGAGGCCAAGGCGAGTGGATTGCCCGAGCCCACAGGTTTGAGACCAGCCTGGGCAACTTGGTGATACCTTGTCTCTACAATAAATCAAAAAATTAGCTGGACATGGTAGTGTGTGCCTACAGTTCCGGCTACTTAGAAGGTTGAAGGGGAAGGATCGCTGAAGCCCAGCCAGTCAACGCTGGGGTGGCCATGAGCATGCCACTGCACTCCAGCCTGGGCGACAGAGTTGCTACTCCAACTCAAAAAAATAAAAAAAAAAAGATCGGGGAAGGTACTCGTAAAAATCTGGAGATTATGCTCTTGTCTCTAAAGTCTTTTTAAGTTTTCACTTTGCTTTCATTTTATTTATTTATTCATTTTTGAGTTGGAGTCTCACTCTGTCACCCAGGCTGGAGTACAGTGGCACACTCACTGCCACCACAGTCTCGATCTGCTGGGCTCAAGTGATCCTTCCTCCTCAGCCTTCCAAGTAGCTGAAACTACAGACACGTGCCATCATGCCCAGTTAATTTTTAAAAAAATTTATTGTAGAGATGAGCTCTCACCAAGTTGCCCAGGCTGGTCTTGAACTCCTGGGCTCAGGCAATTCCTCTCACCTTGGCCTCCCAAAGTACTGGGATTATAGCATGAACCACTGCTCCAGGACTGCTTTCAAAGAATCAAAACTGCAAATCATAGATGCTCTCAAAGTGATGCAAGAAAGACAATGTGAAACTCCAATCAACAGAATCCACACTGTAAGAAAAGACCTTCTCCCCTCAGTGAAAATTTGGTGAATCGATGTATATTTATATACTTTACGTGGAGGTCAAACAGTTACAGTGTGTAGTTATTATTCACACCTGCTTTTATTTTTTTTTTAAATATTGATATGTAATGTTTGTACACATTTTGGGGTACATGTGATATTTTGCTATATGCATAGACTATGTAATAGTCAAGTTAGGGTATTTAGGGTATCCAGCATCTTGAATACTTATCATTTCTGTGTGTTGGAGGCATTTCAGGTACTCATTCCTAGTTATTTTGAAATATATAGTGCATGGTTTTTTGTGTTTTTTTTTTAGTTGAAGTCTCACTCTGTCACTCAGGCTGGAGTGTAGTAGCATGCTCATGACCACTGCAGCCTTGACATGGTGGGCTCAAATGATCCTTCTGCCTCAGCCTTCCAAGTAGCTGGAACCACAGGCATGCGCCACCATGCCCGGCTAATTTTTTGATTTATTGTAGAGATGAGGTCTCGCCAAGTTGCCCAGGCTGGTCTCGAACCCGTGAGCTCAGACAATCCTCTCACCTCTGCCTCCCAAAGTGCTGGGATTAGGCATGAGCCATCGCACCCAGCTACATGGTTGTTAACTACAGTCACCCTACTCTATCAAACATTGAACTGAGTCCTTCTATCTATCTGAGTGCTTGTACTCATTAACCAACATCTTTCCATATCCCCCTCCCTAAACACCATTCCCATATTGATAACTATCATTTTACTTTCTATGTCCATGAGATCTTTGATTTACTTGACCAAATACCAGTTTCTGACCAGTGGTATAAAGGTTCCTACTGCACTGACAGTTTTCTACTTAAACTGTTCTTTCAACTTTATACCATTCGCATGCTCCCTTTGCCTTCAATGCTGTTGCTATCCACCTCTGTCTTTTCTGTTTCATTTAAAGAAGCAGTTCCATGACTGCCTGTTCTATGAGTCCATCTTGACTTCCCTGGACAGACTTAGACATTTTTTCTTCTGGGTTCCTTTGAGACAGTATCTGTGACTAGTGAGCAGTTTTCACTTGGCACTGACTGTTTACATGTCTGCTTCCCCTAGTCCAGAAGTCCTTAAAAGCATATACACTGAAAGCAACATAAAATGACCGCAGACTCATAAGCAGTCTGGGTCATTTAACAAAGAGGCAAAGAATCACTCCTACTGCCCCAGCTTCTGACTTCACTACAGAACAGCGCAATGTGCTTTATTTTGTTTTGAATTGGAGTATCACTCTGATGCCTAGACTGGAGTGCAGTGGCATGCTCACAGCCAGTGCAGTCACTGCTGGGTTCAGGTGATCCTTCTGCCTCAGCCTTCCAAGTAGCTGGAACAACAGGCGCGTGCCACTGCACCTGGCTGGTTTTTTAAATTTATTGTGGAGATGAGGTCTCGCCATGTTGCCCAGGCTGGTTTTGAACCCCTGGGCTCAGGCAATCCTCTCACCTCCACTTTCCAAAGTGCCAGGATTATAGATGTGAGCCACTGCGCCCGACCGCGATGTGTTTTATATCTAAGTGAGCACCGAATTATCAGGTACACTAGGTACATTTCTAAAAACTATCCTTAAAAATGATTAGTTATGTTAAATTTCTGGTTTTCAAAAGGGCATGCTTTAGTTATGTGGAAAATATTTTTTATAGCTCCTTCTCAGCAATGTCAAATTAATGAAGTGTCTACTTTATAGATCACACAAATTGGGAGTTTAAATAGCGCACACAAGAAAGATGCCTTAAGAAATGTCTTATATTGAAAAATCGTAAAGTTCAATTGAAATTATGCTATCATAAGTAAATGCTCTTATGGTAGTGGCACATGACAAAATAAGAAAATTTATCAGTCAATGAATGTGTACAAAGTTTCTACTATGTAGAATATATATCTATATAACTATATATATAACTATATATATAAATATATATATTTGAGTTGGAGTCTTATTCTGTTGCCCAGGCTGGAGTACAGTGGCACCCTCATGGCCACCACAGCCTTGACCTGGTGGGCTCAGGCAATCCTTCCACCTCAGCCTTCCAAGTAGCTGGAACTTCAGGCATGCACCACCATGCCTGGCTAATTTTTGATTTACTGTAGAGATGAGGTCTTGCCAAGTTGCCCGGGGTGGTCTCAAACCCGCAGTTTCAGGCAATTCACTCGCCTCGGCCTTCCAAAGTGCTGGAATTACAGGCTGAGCCACCGAGCCCAGCCTAATTATTTTTATTTATTTATTTTTTTTGAGTCTTACTCTGTCATCCAGGCTGGAGTGCAGTGGCACAATCATGGCTCAACACAGCTTCAACCTTCTGGGCTCAGGCGATCCTGTGCCTTGGCCTTCCGAGTAGCTGGGACTACAGGCATGTGCTACCACGTCTGACTAGGTTTTTTTTTTGTAGAGACAAGTCTCACTGTGTTGCCCAGGACTAGTCTTGAACTCCTGGGCTCAAGTGATCCTCCTGCCTCGGCCTCCAAAAGTTCTGAGATTATGGGTATGGGCCACTGTGCCTGGCTGAGAATAATTTTTATAAGTATAATAAAATAGGTAAGACTCAAAAGCACCACCAAACTGGATGAATTTTGCTTCTGACCATATATGATTACTAAAAGATGACCACAATTTTTAAATAAAGGTAAAGCTTAATTTTGTAGACACTCAAAAGTTTCACTAAATTCAAAACTATGTAAAAGAGCAATATATCATTTAGTAGGACCCTTATCCAGTAGGAGACTGACTGTAGATTCAAACCAAATGTTTAATAATAAATACAACTCACTTATACAGGGTTATACAATTATAAAAAGCTTTCACAAACAGTATCTCATTTGATCATCCCATTGATCCTGAATTTGTGATATAAAGTCAACATTTGTAACCTTACTTGAATGAAGAAAAACAAGAGTCAGCACAATTCTGGGATTTATTAAAGTAATAAATGGCTCCAATAATAAGGGGGCTCAAATCAGGTCTTTTGACTTCAAATTCTAGTGTTTAAAGTCAACAGCAAAGTTCAAAATCCCATCTCTTTTTGTTTCCATTTTGAAAACAAAGAAATTTTGAACCAAAGAAAAAGTACTTAAAAATTACGTTTCTTTACAAAATATTTAGCTAGTGCTTAGGTTTTTCCAAACAAACCAAACCAGAAAAGAGTAGCCCATCAGCATGAACAAAGAAGGTCCCAGAAGAAATGCTGGGTATGGGGTCTTTGAGTTCCAGGAGTATAGTCAGAGCATAGGACGCAAGGCAGAGTGATAAGGGATGAGGCTGAAGGGGTGGGAAGGAGCCAGGTCATGAGGGGCCTTTTCTACCACTCTGAGAGTCTGATTTTTTTTTTTTCCCCCCAAGTTGGAGTCTCACTCTGTCGCCCAGACTGGAGTGCAGTGGCACGCTCCCGGCCACTGCA
>NW_007246070.1:992255-1000046 GCF_000164805.1 Carlito syrichta | reverse complement strand
CACTCACCTCAGCCTCCCAAAGCGCGGGATTACGGGCTGAGCCACCAAGCCTGGCTGTGAGTCTGAATTTTCTCTGAAAGACAACAGAGTGCTACATTAAACAGCATATTGATGATCAGATTTACATCCAAGAAGACCACTGTGAAGGCAGTAGGGAAGAAAAAATTGAGAAATATTGCAAGAATTATGACATGAAATTGTACTTCAAAAGCAAAGTACTAAATCTATGATCCAGTTATTCATAAGTTCCTTATCACAAAGTGTAAATATCTGAAATGACACCTGAGACCATAGCAACTGTTAAAGAAATACTGTCAACTAGTTGGATACACCATTGTAGGACTCTGTAACCCATTGGACAGTGTTTGATGGATAGATTGGGGACCTTCAAGAGACAGTGTGGCAAGTGTGAGGTGTGTCAACACAGACCCCCTTTGTAGGCTGTCTTTTGGGTGTCTCACCATAAAATGGGCTAGTAAGACATATAGATGTTATCCTTTTAGCTACGCTTTGTCCTTAGTCTATGTGAAGTTATATCTCTTTCATTTTGAGGCAATGTAGTCTGAAAAAAAGAGAAAGCTGGTTAGAAGGGCCAATTCTCTGGTCTTAAGGAATGCCTTTCCTTTCCCATGGCTTAAGGAATGCCTAGAGGAAACAATAGCTTGCCTTCCCTGTCTGCCTCCAGTCAGGAGCTTTGTATAAATTCTTCAAATAGCCCTTCAAGGCAGAAGTTGACCCCCATATAACAGATGAGGAAGATAAGGTTTAGAGTCACCTGCTTAAATACCTAATAAGTGCTGTGCCAAAGAGCCAGGATTTAATCTAGGATTGTCTGATTCCCAAACTAGTATTTTGTTTTGGTTTTATTTTTTTCTCCCATAATAATATGTTGCTCCCATGCAAGAATATTGCTACCAAGGCTGGGGCAAACCAAAGGTCTTCCTCTAGCTCCTGCATGCTTCTTCTCTTTCTCATCTATTTATGTCTCAACTCAGTGATATTTTCTCAGAGGGCCTTTCCCCAAACACCTAGCTAAGCATCCCAGTTTACTTATTAAAGTCATTAATTTATTAAGTAAAGGAATTTATTTCCTCTCATTACATTTTTAAATAAGGTTTTTCAGTCTTCTTGGAGGTGTTTATCAGTACCTGAAATTATTTTGCTCTTATCTTTTTCACTGATGAGACCGTAAACTTGAAGACAGGAGTTCTGCATGGCTTATTCTCTCTAGCACTGAGAAGAGAACCTGGCACATATTTGGTGCTCAATAAATATTTGTTGACTGATTGACCTGCTGTCTTAGCAACAGCTACAAAAGTGTGTTAATCCAGGAGATTGGATTGTGAATTCTATTTGTGGTTTTATATTGTCTTGAAGACATAGGCGATTGAATAACCTTTCTATATTTACATTTGTAAACTATCTTTAATTTCTGTCCCAGAAATTACAAGGAAAGAGCTGAATAACATGTATAAAGCACTTATAGCTCTTTTCTGAACCCACACTAAATTTCACCTTCATCAATCTTCAAAGTAACATTAGAATCAAAATAGAAAGGTAGTTCATTTTTCAAAACACAATTTCCTTTAATGGTGGATCACAAATTGACTCAAACTGTAATGAGTTTCAGACAAATACTTTTGGCCACTGTAAAAATCATGAATAAAAGTAAGGGCTGAATTATTCACCAGCAAAGTGATTGTTTGACCATGATACTTAGGTGCCCTCTAGTGTATGTTGGTTTTTACATTGATTCCTTGCCTCATACATCTTGTGATTTAGATCTTAGGTATTCAAAGGTGATTTTTGCAGTGCATTTTACTGTACTATCAAAGGATCTACGCAAAATGGCAAAAAGACTGTGGAACAATTGAATCTCAAAAACTAATGGTTCTACTTTGAGCCACAAGCAAAAAATGCAATTTAATTAACCCTGAGCAATCAGAGAATGTAAAGTTATATGGGGTACTACAAAATGTGTAAGTGCCTACCATCTATTTTTGTTATTTTTCAATTTAATTTTTAAAAAGGTAATACATAAGCATGATTCAGAAATAAGAGACATGGAAAATATAAAGTAAAAAGTTGTGCCCCAACCCCTTCTCCTCCATCCCTTATAGTTTACCTCCTATTCTGTCTTCCACAGTTTTTTTTTTTTTTTTAGTTGGAGTCACTCTGTCACCCAGACTGGAGTGCAGTGGCCACTCCCAGCCACCACAGCCTCGACCTGCTGGGCTCTGGCAATCCTTCCGCTTCAGCCGTCCAAGTAGCCTGAATTACAGGCATGCGCTACCACACCCGGCTGCTTTTTTGATTTATTGTAGAGATGAGGTCTCGCTGCCCAGGTGGGTCTCGAACCCGTGGGCTCAGGCAATCCACTCATCTCAGCCTCCCAGAGGCGCGGGATTACAGGCTGAGCCACCGAGCCCGGCCCTTCCACAGTTTTTATACATACCAAGCAAATACTGTATATATGTTTATTACTCCTTAATTTTTAAATACTTTAAAAATACTGTATGCACTGTTCTTGAATTTCTCTCTTAATAATAAATCCTGATAAATTGTCCATAATAGTTTATAAAGAGCATCCTCATTTTTTTTTTTTTTTTTTGAGTCTGAGTCTCACTCTGTTACCCAGGCTGGAGTGCAGTGGTATGCTCACGGCCACTGCAACCTTGACCTGCTGGGCTCAGGCAATCCATCCACCTCAGCCTTTCAAGTAATCGGAACTACAGGTGTGCGATACCATGCCTGGTCTAATTTTTGATTTATTGTAGAGATGAAGTCTTTCCAAGTTGCCCAGGCTGGTCTCGAACCTCATTTTTAAAAATAGCTGCAGTGTAACTATTGTATGGATAAACCATAACTTATTTAACTACTCCCCAAATGGTACACATTTGGGTGGTTTCCAATCTTTTGCTATTATAAATAGCCCTGAAATGAATAAGTTTGTACAGGTGTGATTTCAAAACTATACATTTATCTAGGATAAATTCCTAAGAGCGAACTGTGTTGGTTCAAATACAGTACATGCTATGGGCCAGGCATTGATCTAAGCACTCTCTATATATTAACTCATTTATTTAATGTTCTTAATAACCCTGTAAGGGAAGTATTATTATTATTCCCATTTTAAAGATGAGGAAACTGAGGCGCAGAGAGGTTTAGTAACTTGCACAACGTCAGACAGCTGGCCAGTGGCAGTGCTAACCAACCTGGTTTCAGTCTATGCTCTTATGCTTTACTTTCTCAAGGAGTGTATTTGTATTTTAAATAGACATTAACAAACTATCCCCTATACTGGTTATACTAATTTATTTTCTGGCCAACTTGACTGTACTTATTGCCCATGGGTTGATCAAACTTTCAGAATTTTGATGATTTAATTATAGGTAAAAATGGAATGCCATTATAGCATTAATTTGCAATTCTCTTATAATCACTGAGGTTGGGTATCTTCTCATATGTGTAATAGTCACATGCATTAACTTTTCTGTGGACTGTTTATAACGTCTGTGTATTTTTCTTTTGGATTTTGGTCCTTTTCTTATTGATTTTGAGATGCTCTTTACATATTAGAGATATTAGTGTTTTGTTTGTGATATGAATTAGGAATATTTTTCCCAGTTTGTTCTTTATATTTTGATTTTGCTTATTTTTTTCCTGTAGAAATTTTTAATATTTATGAAGTAGAATTTTTCAATGTTTTTGTTTTGTTTTGTTTTTTGAGTAGGAGTCTCACTCTGTCGCCCAGGCTGGAGTGCAATGGCACACTCACAGCCACCCAGCCTCGACCTGCTGGGCTCAGGCAATCCTTCTGCCTCAGCCTTCCAAGCAGCTAGAACCACAGGTGCGCACCACCATGCCCTGTTAATTTTTTTATTTATTGTAGAGACAAGGTCTCACCAAGTATCCCAGGCTGGTCTTGAACCCCAGGGCTTGGGCAATCCTCTCGCTTCAGCCTTCCAAAGTGCTGGAATTACAAAAGCCACTGTCTGGCTTCAATTTTTAATATATTCTACATTTTAAAACATTTCAAGATTATAGGAGAATTTTCCCATATTTTTTCTAGAATTTTTTTGATTTAATTTTTATTTAAAATTTTTTTTTAGTTGGGATTTTACTCTGATGTGCTCAGACTGGAGTGCAGTTGCATGCTTGTGGCTCACTACAGTGTTCACCTCCTGGGCTCAGGCGATTCTTCTGCCATAGCCCCTGAGTAGCTGGGATTACAGACGCACGCCACCATGCCTGGCTAATTTTTTTTTTTTGAGTTGGAGTCTCACTCCATTGCCCAGGCTAGAGTGCAGTGGCACACTCACAGCCACCCCAGTGTTGACCCACTGGGCTCAGGTGATCCTTCCACCTCAGCCTTCCAAGTAGCTGAAACTACAGGCAGGCGCTACCACGCTCAGCTAATTTTGTGATTTATTATAGAGATGAGGTCTCGCCAAGTTGCCCAGGCTGTTCTTGAACCTGTGGGCTCAGGCAATCCCCCATCTCGGCCTCCCAAAGTGCTGGGATTACAGGCTTGGGCCACCGCACCCGGCCTAATTTTTTGACTTTTTGTAAAGATGAAGTCTCGCTATGTTACCCAGGTTGTCTTGAGCTCCTGGGCTCAAGCAATTCTCCTGCCTTGTCCTCCCAAAGTGCTGGGATTACAGATATGAGCCACTGCACTCAGCCATAATTTTTAAAAGTAAATTAAATAATGATCCATTTGGAATTTATCTTGTTGCATGATATAAGATATGGATCCAACTATATTTTTTCTCTGTTAGCTATTCAGTTGTTTTATTCAATAGTCCATCATTTTGTCACTGATTTGAGATGCTGCTTCAAATCATTATATAATATCATATATTCCCACATGTAATTTGGTTCTATTTCTAGATTTTCTATTGTTATGTTACATTTTTCTTTCTGTTTATGCATATTACCCTCATATTTAATTATTGAGGCTTTATAATATACTATATTATCTAGTAGGGCTATATTCTCTCATTACTCTTAATTTCCAGTTTTCTTTATTAGTCTTGCTTTATTTTTCATAACAACTTAACAGTTTTTCAATTTCTTTTTAAGAAAAAGTTGACATATTTATTAGGATGTTGCAAACGTAGGCTTACTTTCAAGTTTTCCCAAACACAATATACTACCTTAAGACCCTGTAAGATTTTGCTGGATAGAAATGTTTGCAACAAAATGATATATTAGAAAGCTGGGTTTTCCTGGTTATGCAATGGTAATTAATATTTATTAATTTACTCAATAACATAAGCCACTTAACCTTTCAATGTTCCCAACTGTACGACATTTGTGGTCTCTTCCAAAGAAATTACAAGGGGAAAACAAGATATTCAAGTATTAAAAACTTCCAGATGGATACTGTTTGATCTAAAATAATAGCCTCCATACCCAGCACCTCATCTTTTCACCTCTAACCCACAAATGAACTCAATAATCTTTTTTTTTTTTTTTTTGAGTCAGAGTCTCACTCTGTCGCAGCTTCGACCTGCTGGGCTCAGGCGATCCTTCCGCCTCAGCCTTCCAAGTAGCTGGAACTACAGGCTAATTTTTGGATTTATTGTAGAGATGAGGTCTCGTCAAGTTGCCCAGGCTGGTCTCGAACCCGTGGGCTCAGGCAATCATCTCACCTTGGCCTCCCAAGGTGCTGGGATTATAGGTGTGAGCCACCGCGCCTGGTCTTGGACTGAATAATCTTATCAGCCACTGAAAACATAGCTCTGTGGATACTGATTTATACAATTTTGATTTTTTGATTTCTGATAAAACCTTTATGTTCTTTATTCTAACCCCTTGCTAATTAAAGTGTGGTCCATGGACTGGCAGCCTTGCATCACCTGGGAGCTTGTTAGAAACGCACATGGTGAGTCTCAGTCCGGACTTACCGAGGAGACAGAATCTGTATTTTAACAAGAGCTGAGGGAGTTCAACAGCACTTTAAATTCTGAGAGGTAGAAGATCGGTGGTTTTCAAAGTGTAAGCCTGATAGCAGCATGGAACCAGTATCACCTGGAATCATGCAGAAAATCCAAATCCTTGGGCCCCACCCTACACCTGCTGAATCAAAAATTGGGGGTGGGAGTCCAGCAATCTTTAACAAGCCCTCCAGATGACTTTGCTGCACATTAATGTTTGGGAACCACTGCTCTAGATCAGTGATTCTCAATCTTGGCTAAACATTAGAATTAGCTCAGGAGTGTGGAAGGATCCCGCCCCCCGCCCCCCGCCCCAGTGCCCCTAGCCCTGCTTAGAGTGTAGCCCAGATGAACTGAACCAGAATTTCAGTGATTCAGGAGATCAATATTTTAAAAGTTCTCCAAGTGACTCCAATGTGAAACCAAGGCTGACGACTACAGCTCTAGTGTAGAACAATGGTTCTCAAATCTGGCTTCAAATTAGAATTACCTGGGACACTAAATTTAAAAATTTACTGATGCTCAGGATCTCACCTAGAGATTTACATTCATCTGAGTGGAGCCAAGAATCACTTTTTAAAATCAGGTTCTCAGGCGATTCTATTATTCAGCCAGGATTGTGAACCACTGCTCTAGAAATGCCATGTCCCCCATATAAACTTCAAGTCATACTGAAGAGAATACGGTGTGGAGGTAACAAAAGGGATACATTTTTCACTTCCCATATATTTGCTCAGCCCTTACAGTGTGTTAGGTTAGTTACCAGGATGATTAAACATACGAGAAAACCATAGTTCCTGCCCACAGGAAACATATAATCCATATAATCCTTTTTTTTTTTTGAGTTGGGGTCTCACTCTGTCACTCAGGCTGGAGTGTAGGATAGAAGGATTATACTACATCCATTTATTCCTTGTATTACCAGTTACAAAAGCAAAGATGTGACATAATCCTTTAAGACTAAAAAGGAAGTTTCTGAATCAAAAAAATCACTTATGTTCACCTCCATCGTCTGTTTTGTTCCATCAGAAAATGCTTAAAGGTTAGAATAGGTCACAGCAAGCCGGGCACGGTGGCTCATGCCTGTAATCCCAGCACTTTGGGAAACAGAGGTGAGAGAATTGCCTGAGCCCAGGAGTTAGAGACCAGCCTGGGCAACATGGGAGATGTCGTCTCTACAATAAACCAAAAATCTAGCCAGGTGTGGTGGCACACACTTGTAGTTTCAGCTACTTGGAAGGCTGAGTTAGAAGGATCGCCTGAACCCAGCAGGTCGAGGCTGCAGTGGCCATGAGTGTACTACTGCACTCCAGCCTGGGCAACAGAGACTCCAACTCAAAAAAACAAAAAACAAAAAAACAAAAAATCAAAAACAGAATAGGTCACAGTACTTTAAGTAATACCAACTGGGATTTGGAATAGGTCTAAGGGTATCCACATTTAGCATAATAATCTCTCCTTTGTATTTGAAAATGATCCCACATTAGTAGGTGATAAATTTTAAACTGTTTTCCAACAAGGGTTATGGATTGTACTGATCCACTCACTCTTTTCTTGTATTTATGGACATATCTACTAGGAGATGGGCTGATGAGATCTTTATGTGTACCCATGGAATAAAACTCAGTTCTCTGGCTCCAAAATGTTTTGAATCCAACATTTTGGATAGAATTTACCCTCAAAAATGATCAGATGAAGAAAAAAGGGCATTTATTATTTTTCCAATTTTATAGATGACGAGATTAAGTTTTTTGTTGTTGTTGTTGTTTTTTGAGTTGGAGTCTCATTCTGTTGCCCAGACTGGAGTGCAGTGGCCGCTTCCGGCCACTGCAGCCTCGACCTGCTGGGC
>NW_007246070.1:969100-992235 GCF_000164805.1 Carlito syrichta | reverse complement strand
CAGGCGCGCGCCACCATGCCCGGCTAATTTTTTGATTTATTATAGAGATGAGGTCTCGCCAAACTGCCCAGGCGGGTCTCGATCCCATGGGCTCAGGCAATCCATTTAACTTGGCCTCTGAAAGCGTGGGATTACAGGCTAAGCCACCGAGCCCAGCTGAGATTAAGTTTTAATCATATCATATCATTTGCACAGGGCAATAAAGGATGGTGTAGTGATTATCAATAGGAGTTGAAAGGTAATAGAATCATCTGAAGGATTGCTTTAAATGCCTTATGTTATACCCTGTCCCTCCCCCCCGACAACCACCCCACATATACAGAATCAGAGTTGACATTCACTTTTGTATGTGAGCTGTGGCTATTGATATGTGTCATGTTAACTCCAAGCTTAAGGGCATTTAGTAGGGGTGAAAATCAATGCTATGGTGGAAACAAAGGAAATCAATATGGAAAACCAAACACTCAGTTCTGTATTTAATCTTTTGGTAGACAGTTTTTAAAAATTCTGTGGTTTCTTGAATGAAGAAATTTTTTTTTTTTTGAGTTGGAGTCTCACTCTGTCGCCCAGACTGGAGTGCAGTGGCTGCTCCCGGCCACCGCAGCCTCGACCTGCTGGGCTCTGGCGATCCTTCCGCCTCAGCCTTCCGAGTAGCTGGAATTACAGACATGCGCTACCACGCCCGGCTGATTTTTTGATTTATTGTAGAGATGAGGTCTCGCTGCCCAGGCGGGTCTTGAACCCGCGGGCTCAGGCAATCCACTCACCTCAGCCTCCCAAAGGTGCGGGATTACAGGCTGAGCCACCAAGCCCGGCTAGAAATTTTTGATATAACAGTTGCCTTACAGCAGTTACAGCTCTGTAAACCATTGATGGCTTTTATTTTGCTCGTAAGAATTTGTGGAATAATTCCCCTCATTCTACAAGAAGGAAAACATGTAGGGTGTAGTATGGAACCATTTGTTTTACCCAGCCAGATGGTTATAATGACATCATCATCCCAAGGAAAATGGAATCTAGCCATTTCAAATACATGCAAGTTCCAGTTTAGCGTTTCAGAAGAAATAATTAAGTAGCCACTACATACCTGCTCTAGGTGAGTTTCCCCTCTTTTTTTATTGTGAAGTTGAAGATAAGAGTCTGCTTTAGGAGTGGGTAATCCCAAAGTCAATTTGTTTTTTTCCACAAAATATGGTTTAGACTTCCTTCGGCGAGGGCTGCGTGATCCCGGCAGGAAAACCTCGTTATGTGAACTTGAACTCTTAGCGTAGGGAGAGAGGTTGCTTGACTTCTCCCCCCGGTCACTGTCACTGAGCTCTGAAAGTGGCTCACTGTGATGGGCACGTTGCTCATAGTCTGGGCTTAAAAACTCACTACCAAGCAAGGAGGTTACACTCCGTGGACTCTTTTTCTGTTTGCCTTTTCCTCCTGGGAGTTCCATTGAAGTCTCCTTGGAAGGGTAGAGTGGTTCCAGTGGCAGATTTTCTGAAGAGCTGTCTGCAGACTCCAGGGATGCTTCCACAGTCAACAATGGCCTTTCCTCTTTCTTATTCCTCCAGTCTGGGTCATATCGGAGGTCTGAATATTTGTCTTCTATTGGTTGTTGGCTGCTTAAAGCAGAACAGAAATGGCAGGTTCTTAATCAAAATACATTCTCTCATTATAATATTCAGCTGATCATTTCGTTTGAAATTAATCTCAATCTTTCTCCTATAATTTTCTTTTTACTATCTATATGTTAAAGATAGATCCAAGGCTTAAATTAGTTCCAAATACTGCACATAAAGGGCAAAAAGGTCTTAACTACCTAAGCTCATTGAAATAAAAATAGTTCATTTCCAAACGCCAGAAAACAGTAGGAAAACATCACAGATGTCTGTGATGTTAAACCAATGAATCACTGTGGTTCAAAGGTTGCAATTACTCATACACACCACCAGTGAGTATTTTGGCTGGTGAAGATAAAATTGCATTTCATGCTTTAGCTGGTAATACAGCCACGCGCCGAATAACAAAGTTTTCCCAAAGAAAAGCTGTATATATGACAGAGATTCCATAAGATTGTAATGGAGCTGAAGGCAAATGCCAGTGACATCTTAGCCCTTTACACATCCTAGTACAATACATTGCTCACATGTTTGTGGTGATTCTGGTGTAACCAAACCTACTGCCCTGATGGTTGTATAAAAGCATAACATAAAATTATGTACAGTACAAAATACTTGATAATGAGAATCAAAACTGCTACTGGTTTATATATTTAATATATTATAATTTTTATTATTTTAGAATGTGATCCTTCTACTTATTAAAAAAAAAGTTAGCTGTAAAACAGCCCCGGGCAACTCCTTCGGGAGGTATTTCAGAAGGAGGCACTGTTATTATAGGCAGTGACAGCTCCACACGTGTTATTGCACCTGAAAACCTTCAGATGGAGCAAGACGTAGAGGTAGTGAACTGATACTGTGTAGGCCTAGGTTAATGTGTGTGTTTAAGTCTCAGTTTTTAACAAAAAATTTTAAAAAGGAAAAAAAAAAGGCCAGGCGTGGTGGCTCACACCTATAATCCCAGCACTTTGGGAGGGCAAGGTGAGAAGACTGCTTGAGCCTATGGGTTCGAGACCAGACTGGGAAACTTGGCGAGATCTCATCTCTACAATAAATCAAAAATCAGCCAGGCATGGTGGTACACGCCTGTAGTTCCAGCTACTTAGAAGGCTGAAGCAGAAGGATCGCCTGAGCCCAGCAGGTTGAGGCTGTGATGGCCATGAGCGTGCCACTGCCCTCCAGCCTGGGCAACAGAGTGAGATTCCAGCTCAAAAATAAATAATAAATAAAAAGGAAAAATAAATAAAAAGGAAAAAAAACTTAAAAATAGGAAAAAGCTTATAGAATAAAGATATAAAGAAAGCATTTTTGTACAGCTGTGCATTGTTTGCGTTTTAAGCTGTGTTTTAAAAGAGTTAAAAAGTCAGGCAACCCCTTTGGGTCCCCTCTCTCACCGTAGGAGCTTAGCTTTTTTGTCCTCTCAATACATTCTACTTTCTCACTTAAAAAAAAAAAAAGAGTGAAAAGTTGTGAAGCTTAAAAAGTAAAAAGGTTACAGTAAGTTAAGGTTAATTTATTACTGGAGAAATATATTTTAAAGTAAGTTTAGAGAAGCCTAAGTTTAGGGTGTCTATGAAGTCCACGGTCGTGTTCTGTCATGTCCTAAGTCTTCACATTAATCACCCCTCACAGACTTACCCCATGCAACTTCCAGTCTTGCAGGCTCCATTCATGGCAAGTGTCCTGTACACGTGTACTATTTTCTATTACTTATACTGTGTTTTTACTCTTCCTTTTTTTTTTTTTTTTTTGAGTCGGACTCCTACTCTGTCACCCAGGCAGGAGTGCAGTGGCATACTCATGGTCACCACAGCCTCAACCTATGGGGTTCAGGTGATCCTTTCCAAGTAGCTGGAACTACAGGCACGCGCCACCACGCCTGGCTAATTTTTTGATTTATTGTAGTGATGAGGAATTACCAAATTGCCCGAGCTGGTCTCGAACCTGCGGGCTCAGGCAATTCTCTCACCTTGGTCTCCTAAACTGCTGGGATTATATAGCGCCTGGCTGCCTGCCTTTTTTACGTTTAGTTAGACAAATAACTTTTCGTTGTAAAAAGAAACAAAAAAAAACTTTTCAGCCGGGCTTGGTGGCTCAGCCTGTAATCCCACGCCTTTGGGAGGCTGAGGTGAATGGATTGCCTGAGCCTGAGGGTTCGAGACCCGCCCGGAGCAGCTTGGCGAGACCTCATCTGTACAAGAAATCAAAAATTAGCTGGGTGTGGTAGCGCACACCTGTAGTTCCAGCTACTTGGAAGGCTGAGGCGGAAGGATCGCTGGAGCCCAGCAGGTCGAGGCTGCAGTGGCTGGGAGTGGCCACGGCACTCCCGTCTGGGTGACGGAGTGAGACTCCAACTCAAAAAAAAAAACAAAAAAACTTTTCATTGTGTTACAACTGCTTACAGCATTCAGTATAACAACATATTGTACACGTGTTTAGCCCAGGAGCAGTAAGCTATACCATACAGACTAGGTGTAAGGTGAGCTATTTCATTCGGTTTATGTAGGTACACTCTACAGTGTTCACACAGTGATGAAATCACCCAACACATTTCTCAGAACATATCCCTGTCGTTAACCAACACATGACTGCATATACGATGGGCTATTTATCTAGAAGGAGAAATATGAATTGTTGCACAGACAACATTTGCTTTAGTCTGCTCCTTTTGGGGGGAAAACAAGATTTTATTCTAACTGAATACCAACAAGTTTCATCCTTCTTTTCAGTATGCATTTCACTCGATTTTGTCTTCGTAGATTGTATCAGACGTACTACAGAAAGATCCCCAAGGCTTAGCGTCAGACCAGACCATGACTCACAGAAAAAGTCCGTTTCTTGGTTGTCAGGTCTATGAACACAAAACTCAGTGGGCAGGTCAGAGGGCACTTGAAGCTGCAGGAAAGCCCTATTTGAATAAAAGGTTAAGCATATGGTCCTGCCTGAAGGAAGTAAACTAGTTCATAATCAGTTCATATGACCCCAAATAAAGTCCTCCCTTTTCCTCATGCCAGTCTCAATTTGTAAAACACCCCCTAGTCAACCAAAAAGAAAAAAAAAGGGGAAAAAAATGCTGGTAATATGGCATATTTAATGGCCTCTTTGATCTTCAAAAGCTAAATGGGAGAGATTTTCCTTCCTTGAGTACAGTAGATGCAATGCTCTAATCAAAAAGAAAATGTAAATCACCGAGGCTTTTTATGCTATTTGATATTCCCGTTTACAGAGGACATAATTTTATGCTGGGTAAACAAACTAATGGTCCCTCTAATGTTAATTTACTCTTCTTAATGTGGACCTAGATTTCTTTGATTTGATGTAAAGCAAAACTGGAGCAAAGAGCCAAAACTCACATGCCTTGCTAAATTGTCATTCGGAATTTTTAGTTCACACTTTTTTTTTTTTTTTGAGTTGGAGTCTCACTCTGTTACCTAGGCTGGAGTGCAGTGGCACACTTAGCCTTGACCTGCTGAGCTCAGGTGATCCTTCCGCCTCAGCCTTCCAAGTAGCTGGAACTATAGGTTCACGCCACCACGCTCAGCTAATTTTTAAAAATTTATTGTAGAGATGAGGTCTCGCCAAGCTGCCCAGGCTGGTCTTGAACCCGTGGGCTCAGGCAATGCTCTCACCTCGGCCTCCCAAAGTGCTGGGATTATAGGCAGGAGCCACTGCACCCGGGTAGTTCACATATTGAGACGGGAAACTTCTTGTAATAGGTGGCTCTTCCTTTTCCAACAAGAGGAGAGATATGCTCTTCCCCTCCAGCAAAATGGGAATGATCCACATTTATCAAGAAACGGGATGCCCAGCTGGATTCCTCATTGCAGTACTGCTTGCCTCTGGGGCATTTTGGGGAGGTTTCTCCCAGGTGATGTCCCATCAAATGGACTCATGGTATTTCACTTGGCCTTTCACTTGGCCCTTAAGAGTAATGGGGTGTGTAAATGGGACATGGCACGATCTGGCAAGGTACAGACCTGGGCTCAAGTGTCAGTCTGTCACTATCTATATTGCATCATCTGGCAAATCATGTCATCTCTGAGCCAGTTTTTCTCAGATGTAAAAATAGATAAATGATATTTGTTTTATTTTGCAGGGTCGTGTAAGGATCAACACGAGAGAATGTATTTTAAAGTGCTCTGTATTTGTGCCTATTTAATGTTTCACAATGGTAATCTTGTTTCCTATCTAGATAAACTCCTGGGCAACAGAGACTATGGGTGATCCTTCCTTCCCTAATCTCTGCCCTAGTACACAGCACTGGGCTGTGGACATAAGTCAATAAATGCTTCTTGAATAAACAACTTCATGTCTAAAAATACTCTAGTCAACAGAGATAAAGCATTAAATTTTTTATTTTAAAAGGCCAGTTGTAGTAAATTAGAATCTAAACATGTAGAGGTTTCTTGCATTAAACCGAATTAGTAAATGATTTTTAGGGCTTATTTGGTAGTGAGTGAAACGTAACTGGTTGTTCAGGTGGGAAAGAAAGTTCAATAATTATCTTCAAGTAAATAAAGACGTTTTTAAATGAAGAAAGGCAGACCAGGTGCGGTGGTTTATGTCTGTAATCCCAGCACTTTGGGAGGCCGAGGTAGGAGGATTACTAGAGCCCAAAAGTTCGAAAACAGTCTGGGCAATATAGTGAGAACTCATCTCTACAAAAATAAAATAATTAGTCAGGTGTGTGGTGGTGCATGCCTGTAGTCCTAGCTACTTGTGAGGCTGAGGCAGGAGGATCACCTGAGCCCAGGAGTTTGAGGCTGTGGTGATCCATGATCGTGCCACTGCACTCCAGCCTAGGTGACAGAGTGAAACCTTGACTCAAAAAATAAATACATAAATGAAGAAAGGTGTTGTTTTCTCACATTCACCCTGTCCTGAAAGAAAAAAACTGAACTTAACTCTCTTCATTCACTTGCTCACTCATTGATTCAATAGGCATTTTTAAATTGAACACTTACTAAGCCGGGGGATACAGTGGCAAATGGTGAAGTGGTGAACTCACAGCCTAGTGGAAACAAGCGATGAGCATGCTCTGATGGGGGGCAATGGGCCATGGATCCTCGGGAGGGACATCCAACCCTGTCTTGGGAGGTTGAAGTAAGCCTTCTAGGGAAAGTGATGAGATGGCATAGCTCAGCCTTAAGGCTAGGAAGGGCAGGATGTGTACGTCATCCTGAGAGAACAGCATGTGGAAGGGAGTGGAGGGGACAGAGAGAGCAGGGCTTTCAAAAAACAGATTCTGTATGGATGAGACAGATTTCAAAGAACAGATTCAGTATGGATGAGATGGAAGTGGAGGGAAGGCCACAGCGTAGAGCTCGAGGTTAAGCAGAAGTCAGATCTCAAAGGACTTTGTAAATTCTGTGAAGGAGTTTGGGCTTAACTAACTTAGCCCGATAGTTTAATCAGAGAGCAAAGATACTTTGGGGCAGCCAAAGCGAGGAGCTTCTGGAAGGAATTATCTACAGATGCTATAAAGTCTTTTTTAAGAAGTTTAAAACAGTCCTCTATTTCGCACTGCTAAGAGCATGACTGGTCACCTTTGACAACACTGGGGATCACTGCTCTGCCACTCAGTAAGGAGTAGGATGTGGAAAGATAGCACATATTGTTGTATGCTGGTATGGGTAATGTTTGTAATGAGTCTTTGGTTTTTTCCTTAGAACAATGCTGAGGAAAGTGCTATTCTTTTTTTGAGTCAGACAGGCTGGAGGATAGTGGCACGATCACCGCTCACTGCAGCCTCAGCCTTCTAGGCTTAGGTAACTCTTCTGCCTTAGTCTCCCGAGTAGCTGGAACTACAGGCATGCGCCACCGTGCCCGGCAAACATTTTGATTTCTGTAGAAACAGGGCCTCATTACGTTGCCTAGGTTGGTTTCGAACTCCTAGGCTCAAGCAGTCCTCTCACCTTGGCCTCCCAAAGTGCTAGGATCACAGGAGTAGGCCACCGCACCAGACTGAGGAGTGCTATTATTACCCTATTTAATAGATGAGTAAACTGAGGATTAGAAAGCTTATGTACGTCTCCCAAGGTCACAGGGCTAACAGATGGTGAAGCCTGGAGACAGAACTCTGGAACTGGTTTCTGTCCATCACACTCCCTTCTATCCTGCAGCTATTCTCACGGGCGGCAGTGAAGCAAGCATGTTGCAGTGTCTGCTTCTGAGTTAGCGAATGGATCAGATGGCCAGTCAACAGATGTGTTATGTACAGGCAGATTATTAGGCACAGAAGAAACAGCAGTAAGGAAAACAGAAGCAGGCTGATGTCTTCTCTAGTGAGGAGGACAGGTTTCATGCACCAACTATAATACAGCAATTAGCTAATGAATTAGATGCGTAAAGAAATACAGGACATTATGGGCATTTAAAATAAGAGGACATGACCTGGTTTATCACAGAAAATATTAACCTCTTCTTTCCACCTTCAATTGCTAGATGATATTTCAAAGTCCACTGCAACTCCATTGTTCTGTGATTGTATGAAACTCACCAAAGAATCAATAACTCAGTAATGCTCACTGTTTTTTTTTAAATTAGGTAGTCTTCAATGGTTGAAGGAAATGGAATCTCTGGTTTCTATCTTTGCAGGTATGCTAAGAAAACTGGTATACTCAATCTGGTCATTGTATTTAATCAGCATCAGGTGATAACGGTATCATGTCTACTGTCACGGCTATACACCTTCTTCAGTCATATGTAATATCTGTGGTGTTTTGTTTCTCTGAATAATGATAGGGAGTATTTTGGTTTTGGGAAATGATACAGCAGAACATCTAAGGATAAGGGTCTTAGACTGCCTGCACTCAATTTCCAGACTACGTGAATGTGGGCAAGTTATTTAATTTCTGTACCTCGGTTTTCTCATCAATAAAATGGGGATAATAATAGTACCTACGTCATAGTGTTGTCGAGAGGGTTAAGATAACTAATATATGTAAATGCATAGGACTATGTCTCTGACACAGCGTAAGGATTCAGTGAGAACTAGCTATGGAAGTATGTGTCAGTGAGCTGCAACACGGGTCTTGGTTGCTGTGTTACCTCCAGTCATCATGACATAATGCTGTTGTTGTGTATTGTACTACCTGCTGATAGATCTCAAGGGATTCTTCACTCCCCCCTGGACTTAAGTTATTTCCAGGGCACAAAGTTGTCTTGTGATGCACTAAAGGGTACCACAGTGGCCTAAAATATTTAACACCCATCCATAAAAATCCAGTTTTTAATTGTGACTTGGGCATTATGGTGAATGTTTGAACCATAATCTAGGAGATGGGACTATGAAATGTAACTGTTTCCAAATGATGAACTATTTTAACAACAGCTGAAAGATGATGAGTAAGATGAAAGCAGGAGAATTAAATTATTTCAGACCTTCTGAAAAAGCTGTAATTTTTAGCCTCAACAAATTTCCACTCTTAAATGGCCGTAGAAGCAATATCACAAAATACAGAAAAGACTGATATTTTAAGTGGAACTTAGAAAAGACAAAGGACTTAAAAACAAATCAGAGCAAATGAGTTTCTTTGGCTGAGAAAATGTTTTTGAACCAGAGAAACTCTAAGAATGTATCTATGTAAGGACAGAGTCTGAAAATGTGGCTCTTTGAAGAGCTTTAATTATGCTGCACCACTTACCCCTGCAATGGCTATCGTAAAACCTCCCCTTTCTGGATAGGAACCGTATGTTGAAACAAATAGGAGGTTATGCTTTGCAAAATCATGAGCACAGAAAGCTGTAATACTTCACAGAAACAAATCTAATGGCTGAAATAGAACATGATACTAAAAAACCCCATTGTACTGAGCTTGTGTGCTTAGAAGCTCAATTGTGTTTTGTGGTCCAGGTCAACACACTGGGACAAAATGAGTGTGAAGTGCCCTTTCATCAGTAATCATCCGCACACAAAACATGCACCTCTCTTCCTCCCCATTTGATAGGAAGGTTACACTGACAATGAGTACACAACTCTTTTGTTGTCATTCAGACAACAGATGCTGGGTCCCCTCTTCAGATGCCTAGGTTAGAAATGGAGGCACAGAGGAAGGGGGTGGGGGACGGTCTCCCACGCATACACCATGATATTTGCAGGCTTTAATGGACCATATTTGAGTACTCACTGTGATAACTTCAAACAAAATAAAATAAAATCTCCATTTAATGAAGAGCCTCATATTCAGTATTGTATTCAATCAAAAAATTACTAAAATTAGAGCATGTTTCTAGTACAATTAACATCCTTTGCACTCACAATAGAATATGCAATAACTGGCCATTTTGCCTGTTGAGGAGGTGAATAAAAGCATTGCTATTAATCATTTAGCTGTTATTTATTTGCCACTTTATTTTAAGTAGGTAGTTAAACTGAAACTGCACATGTTATTATTGATTTAGGTTTAATTTAATCCTTTTAAACAGAATAATTATTCCCAATTTATATGCCATTAAATCTTTTATGCATGTGAACAGCAAATTCAATTTTTATTTAAGTGTAAAGTTTTTAATGCTTCTTTAAGGAACTGACTGCTATTTCCAAGGATTTTTTAATTCTATGCTCATCTTAATCTTCTTATCAATGGCTTTTAAGTAAATACAATGAAATAAATCCAAAAGATGAAAAATTTACTTTCGCAAGCACGAAAAAATTTTTTCACAAATATGAATATGAACTGTTTTGAGGAGGTTATTTACAACCCAGAAAATTTCACTTAATGCAGGCATTTTTGTTGCTAAAAACATTAGACATTTTTAATAGAAAAAAATGGTTTAATGGAATGAAGGCCAAGGACTGTCTACAGAAACACACTTAAGTGAAGGGGCTGAATTGTTATCTAGCAGATTTCATTTAGGAAAAATATATAATTTGGATAATTCCCACCAAAGTCCTTTCTTTTTCTTAGACAACCAATTTGTGGCTGCAACATAACTAGATATTTGTCCCAAGTTCTTATTAGTGCCAGTCTTGAGTCAAGGACAATCTGTGAGGTAAACGAAAATAAATTCTCTAAAGAGGACATGTTAGTAATTGTAGTGTAAAATTCTAGTACTTACTTCTATTAAGATTATGTTATGTGAAACCAAGGCTGCATCTTCACAAGGGAAATGCTGTATGTCACAGTATTTAGAAACATAATTCCTCTTATTCAGTGAGAGTTTACAATGCTAATGCTAGATGTTATCTGTGGAAGCCCCTTTCATTCTCCAAAATAATGGCTAAGAGGCAGAGACCTAGATTTATAAAATGTCCAGGTTCTTACACTTTCTTTACATAGTTCTTACATTTTAAATGCCAGATATTAAGAGCATTAAAATGGCAAGGTGGCAGTGATATAAGAAAAGCAACAGATAGGTCTTGCTATCTAGAGTTGCTACTAACCCTGAGCCCAACTGATCGCCCAGTGTGAACTTGGGTGATCTCTTTACCAGTCTTAGTCTCAGCTTCTTCCTTTGTACAATAAAGAAAATAGGCTGAACTTTAAGAGCCCTAACAGCTCTAAGAATCCATTATTTTATAAGTTGAATTGGGCCTGTCATGCAAAACTCAGCACTATATAGAAGTGTTGGGAAAATCATTTAAATATAATACATGTATACGAATCAAAGTTTTCTATATTTTCAAACTCGTCAGGTAGTGGAAATAGATGAATATCTAAAGGTCATGAATTAAATGATCCCCTTAGTAACTCGGTTACAATCTTCTCGATCCTCTTGATAAAATCACGGGATTGTAGGTGATATGAATTTAAATCACACTCTGTGAGGTTTCAGACTCACTATTTATTTACTTACTTTAGGACAATAACATATCCCAGTTTTGAAATAACCTAGGAAAGAACTGGTAGTTGTCTCCGGGGGCAACAAACCCCAGGGGTCACTATGGCTTTAACATTTCTGGCGGGGACTCTGCCTTTAATAGCCGCAATTCATGCCCATGCACACTTTTTACTTCCTTCTATGACTGCTCATCTGCTAGGATGGCACCATGCCTGCTCTGAGGAGTCGTCGGGGTTTAACTGAAGCACAGTTTGTGAGTAAATGAATGAAAAGAAAACAGAAGTGACTAATACCTGCAACAAAAAGTCACTTCTCTGATATAACTATTTCCATGTGATCAGAAATAAATAAACTGCTAGTAGCTAGTCACAAAATCCTGCATGAAAACCCCTATAACATGGTATGCAGTATAATGTATGTGAACAGGTTGGCCCACGAATGACCTTAAATTGAAAATCTATCTAATAAGAGACAATAGAAAACAATATGGATGAATGTTCCTAGAAATCAACAGGAATGAAAGTTGGACTCCTGGAAGCTCTTAGAATCATCTAAATAATCCTAGTATATTAGATCTAGGTCAAATGTCTTCTTTAACCTCCCCATTGGTACCCAAACCATCCCCCCTCAAACTCTACAATACCTATGAGAGAGAGTAGTCTTTCCTCAGCTTAAATATTTCCAATGCGTTCTATAAATTTCTCTTGGAAATGTGGGGGGAAATGAAAATCCTGAGTTTTGGTCTGCACTGTCTCTCTTTATCCACTATCTTTTTTGTTATCCAGTGCCACTCGTCAAGCCCTAAAAATCATCATTCAATACCTCATCTGACTCTCGTGTACTAATCAGAAACAACACACAGGAAAGCATTTTAGAGAAAAATTATATGCTACAACACAATAAAAATGCAGATTATTATTACTGAGTCCCTTTTCTTTACTTTCAGACAATTCTGAGTTCTCGATTTAACTAGTAATCCACATTGAGCCTCTTATTAATTTCTAACACAAGGTGGTTTATTAGAACATGGACCCTTTTGTGGCAACTATGGTCCCAGGTGATGAGAGAGGAGAGTACTGTAGATCTCACTGCATGAAAGCAATTCTATTTCCCAGCAGAGATGCTGAAGAATTGAGGCTGCTATCACCTCACAGCTCAATGGAAAAAACAATTCATGTCTGTTTATTCTGAGAACACAGTATCCTTTAAAAATTTTTACTACTTTCCTAAAGTTTATAATTTTACATGCATTTTTACTCTGGGTGGTTTAGTCCATATTGAAATGTTATATCTTTAATTTTTACAAGATAGTAATATGGGACTCTCTCAGATTAATACTTGATTCTCTATCCAGATTCTTATAAATTAGAAGCTCAGGCTTTGGAGTCAGGAGAGAGTTCAGTTCAATTTCTGGCTCTGGTACTCAGTAACTACGTACATCTACACAACTCTTAGAACCTTAGTTCTTTATCTGCAAGATTAGGCTAATAATGCCTATCTAAGAGGCTCTTGTAGGAATAAATGAGATAGTATATATAAAACAAATAGTTCTACAAATGGTAGCTAATTATATAAGTATTATTATAAACAAGACCTTATTAAACACACATACAAGGTACTGTATGGCTGCTCTCTGATACCCCCCCCCCCAAATATACAAGGTTTCAGAAGTCCCCAGGTCTGAAGAGGTTATTTCTAATGCTCTAGGAATTACACTGATCTCTTTCTTCATGAGTGCCAAGTGTCATAAGGCCAGCTCTGGAGTGGGGTTTAAGGATTATCACATGAAGACTCTCTCTCCACTCTCGACTTATTCACTACAGTCAATGCTGCTCCAATTTCCATTAAGTAAAAGGTTTTCTCTCATCCATATACATTGAACTACGGCTTGACTTTGGTGAAATACAAGAGAATAATTGCCCTGAGGAGGTTCTAGTAACATCAAAACACAAGAGTAGGGCTCAAGTGATTTGCCAGGCAGCTTTTAAAATTATTGTTTATAAAAGCAAGAAAGAAATTTTCCTTGGTTTTAAAACAAGGCTTTGATTAATTTTTTTTGAACTACAATTCCCAGAATGCCATCTACCTTACAGAAATAAAAGCCTACTTGAATTTCATATCCACGGTCTAAGATCAATTTTCTTGTCTATTTCATGGCTCATAAGCTACACAGCTCCAAGCAACAATACAGCTAGGAAAGCTTTCCAAGAGTAAAGTGAGGCAGAGAAAGGGCCAATAACTAAATACTCACCTAAATAATATTTTTGAGGTATTATTTGGTGAAATGCTTCAATTCTGTTTTCCTTTATAGTAAAGAACTAGTCATCTTGATGTTCAATGTGCGAAGTACAATACAGCCAACAATTACAGGGCTATAACCCATTCTAACCCAGGGTTTATAATTCTTCAGTAAAAATGTCCAGGGCAAATCAATCTGAGGAAAATAGCATTACTTAAGGATCTCTGAATCAGAAGACCAAGAATCTAACTACAATTTCTATAGTTTTATAAGCCTCATTCTCTATTTTGAAATCTAGTAAGTGGTATTTAGGCTGTCCTTTGGTAAGAACAAGGGTTAAAGTCAGGTCCCTGAGTATCAGAAAAGGAAGAAAAACTCAACTGGAGAAATGAGTTTACTTAATGGATCCTTACCTTGGTTTTTTCATCTTAAAAGTACAAACAAGAATACCTATCCATTGCAAAATATTTTTCTTTCTGATGTCTCTTTTTCTATAAATGAAACTACTCTCATTTATTACCTAGGAGACTATGACTCTCTCAGATTAGAGCCAGGATAAAAATGTATTTTAGAACATGGAGTCAGACTGCATAAGTTTTCTGCTTCACCATTCAGTAGATACAATAAGTGAGGTATACTATAACATCTTTAAGCTTCATTTGCAACCTTTAAAATGGGGCCATTATAGTATCTACCTACCAGGGCTGCAATAAGTATTAAATGAAATAAAACATGGAAAGTATTTAGCACAGAGATAGGCCCTAATGAGCATTCTATAATGCTAGTTATTGTTATCAGAATACTTTGATAATCTGTGGCTTCTTTTGTTCCTTTCAAGCACCATCTAATCTGTCACCAACCTCTGTCAATTCTTTTATTTATATACACATATGAAAATTTTAATTAAGGTGCTGTCCATGGTGGCTCATGCCTATAGTCCTTGCACTTTTAGAGGCTGAGGTAGGACAATCGCTTGAGTCCAGGAGTTTGAGACCAGTCTGGGCAACATAGTGAAACCTGGTCTCATAGTGAAAAAAAAAAAAAAAATCCAAAAATTAGCCAGTCATGATGGTGTGCACTTCTATGTCCCGCTGAGGACTGGGGTGGAAAAATCAACAGAGCCCAGGAGGTTGAGGCTGCAGTGAGCAGTGATAGTGACACTGCATTCTAGCCTAGACAATAAGTGAGGCTCCAACTCAAAAAAAAAAAAAATTCAATTAAGGCACTGTTTTAAAAAAATGGAAATATGCTATCGTCCATCTATGGGCAACAGGATAAATACAGCATGGCACCTCCAAATATTGGAATACTATGTAGCATGAGGTAAATCTACAAATACAAATATTGTCATTCCTCAGTATCTGTGGGGAAGTGATTCCAGGATCCCTTCACTGACCAAAGGATTCCTGCAGTGACCAAAATCCACAGATGCTCAAGCTTCTTATATAAAATGGGGTAGTACTTGCATATAACCTGTGAATATTTTCTCGTATACTTTAAATCATCTCTAGATTATTTATAATACCTAACACAATGTAAGAGCTATGTAAATAGTTGTTGTGCTATATTGTTTAGGGAATAAGGACAAGGTAAAAGTCCATACATGGTCAGTACAGATGCCATCACCCACTTATTTTCCCAAATATTTTTATTCTGCAGTTGGTTGAATTTGCAGATGCAAAACCCACGGATATGGGGGGGGTCAACTGTATAGAAAGATATCCAAGATACACACGATATTTTGCTAAATGAAAATAAGCAGTTTCAAGGAGTATGTCTAAATTGATCTCCTTTGACTAAAAACATGAAAAAAGATACTCAAGTTCACAAGTAATCAGAGATAAGTAATTTAAATCTATAAAAAGATAGGATTTTATAACTGTCTGAGCAGCAAAAGTTAAAAGACTGAGTAATTGTGAGGATAGGGAACTCACAAGTAGTGTTGGTAAGTTGAAGATGTCCACTCTCCTGTGAGCTAGGAATTCCACTTCTGAATACTTATACCCTAAGAAAACTCTTGTACACGTACCCAAGGAGGCATACAAAAATGTGCACAGAGCATTGTTTTAAATAACAAAAACTGGAAACAACCTAAATGTTCGTCAATAAGGAAATGGATGCATTTTGTTTTTAGATAATGAGAGTTATGCTGTAGTTAAAAATAAATGAACTAAGATCATGTCTTTATTCAAACATATAATGGTAAAATATCAAAAACATAACATTGTCTGAACAGAACAGAGTACTATATATTCAAATATTGCTATATATTTATCCATAATTATAGATTACCTATGAAAGAAATGAATAAAAGATCGATCAGAAGGATGCACCCACATAAGAGTATGTATTGATTACTTCTGAGGAGAAAAAAGGGTTTGAGAAGGAGTACAAGGAAAAAATTTTTTTGAGTTGGGGTCTCACTCTGTTGCCTAGGCTGGCATTCTGACGCCTAGGCTGGAGTGCAGTAGCATGCTCATGGCCACCCCAGCATCGACCCGCTGGGCTCCTGAAAACCTTCTGCCTCAGCCTTCCAAGTAGCCAGAACCACAGGCATGTGCTACCATGCCCAGCTGATTTTTTTATTTATTGTAGAGACAAGATCTCGCCAAGTTGCCCAGGCTGGTCCCAAACCCACGGGCTCAGGCAATCTCACCGTGGGCTCAGGTAATCTCACCTCGGCCTCCCAAAGTGCTGGGATTACAGGCTGAGCCACCGAGCCCATCCAGAAAAATTCATCTGTAATATTTCGTGACTTTAAAAAATACATCTGAGCACAGCTAGGTGGCTCATGCCTGTAATCCCAGCACTTTGGGATGTCTATATGTCTATGTCTATGTCTATATCTGAAACAAACATGACAGTAAGAGTTGTACTGTATTTTTCCCTGTACTTTTCTGTAGGTTAGAATTTTTCTCATGATTAAAAAAAAAAATCAGTAACAGAACAACAAAGATTTCCTCAGAGCATAGAGCATGTATCTTTAGACAAGCTACTTAATCTCTGTCAGCCTCATTTCCTTTAACTGTAAAGTGGAAAACGCAGCACTTCCCTGCAGGATTATGATGAGGAATTAAGTGAAACTACAGATAGGCCTTTACAAACCGATACTGTCTTTATTGTTGTCAAATCCATCCACTAGTCTCTTTGCCCTTTGTGTTTTACTCTCTAATTCAAAACGCACCAGCTGGGCTCGGTGGCTCAGCCTATAATCCCGTGGCTTTGGGAGGCTGAGGTGAGTGGATTGCCTGAGCCCGCGGGTTCGAGACCCGCATGGGCAGCGAGACCTCATCTCTACAATAAATCAAAAAATCAGCCAGGCGTGGTAGCGCATGCCTGTAATTCCGGCTACTTGGAAGGCTGAGGCGGAACAATCACCAGAGCCCAGCAGGTCGAGCCTGCGGTGGCCAGGAGCGGTCACTGCACTCCAGTCAGGGCGACAGAGTGAGACTCCAACTCAAAACAAGCAAACAAACCAAAAAACGCACCGGCATGCAGAATAATCTCAAATACTGCTTCATCTCACTGCCCTCCCAAAGAACATGTATTCCTCCTCCTGGGATACCCAACTCAGTTCAATCAAGCATGTCTGTCTCTCTGAAGCTGTCCTGAGCCCCTCTTTCACCTCCAGCACCTTGGTGACAGCTGTCATTACTTTTACTATGATATTTTGAGATTTTCTAAGATGTATATGAGTTTGGTTCAGCTCAATATCCCCAGTGAGAGAAAGGAGGGGAAGAAGAAAGGAAAAAAGACTCAGGACTGGGTTCCAATTCTGGCTCCCACCTGGGCCCCTGCATCCTTAGGATGAGTCATTTGAGTTCTGTGGGACTCACTGTCTTCACCTGTGGTGTGGGGTGGCTATACTCCATAGCCTGGAAATTCATCTTCCAATACTAAAGGCACATTTTTGAGACCCCTATAATCAGGCCCCTACTCAGTCTATTTTCTCTGTACTCAAAATAAGTCCTCTGCCCCTCACCTGGGCTCCCATATATGCCACAAACATGTCACTCTCATCTTGCTCTCCTATCCAAATCTTACCTTGTCTTCAAGACCCTGCCCAAGTTCTAGACCTTCCAATAAACTTTCCTTAATATATTTCAGCCCTAATTTTTTTTTTTTGAGTTGGAGTCCCACCCTGTCGCCCAGACTGGAAGGCAATGGCATGCTCCCGGCCACTGCAGCCTCGACCTGCTGGGCCCCGGCGATCCTTCCACCTCAGCCTTCCAAATAGCCGGAATTACAGGCACGTGCTACCACGCCCGGCTAATTTTTTTGATTTATTGTAGAGATGAGGTCTCGCCAAGTTGCCCAGGCGGGTCTCGAACCCACAGTCTCAGGCAATTCACTCACCTCGGCCTCCCAAAGCGCGTCAGCCCTAATTTTAAAAAAACCTAACGCAATATAATTTATAAGGTGTCAGTCACTGTTCTAAACACTTCATATATATTAATTTACTTTAGCCTCATGATAACTCTGTGAGGTAACTATTATTATTCTTATTATACCATTTTTACCAATGAAGAAACAGAGGCAAAGAGACTTTAAGTGGACTTTACCAAGGTCACACAGCTAGTTAAGTGGCAGAACCAGCATTTGAACCCAGTAGTCTGTTGCCTTCACCACCACACGGAAACTGTTTTCTCATCAGTAGCTTTTAACTTCTTCTGTACTTCATCATATCATTTAGTGCTTCAAATAAAAACAGAAAGATAAAGCCGGGCTCGGTGGCTCAGCCTGTAATCCCGCACCTTTGGGAGGGTGAGGTGAGTGGATTGCCTGAGCTCGCGGGTTCAAGACCCGCCTGGGCAACTTGGCGAGACCTCATCTCTACAATGAAACAAAAATTAGCTGGGCGTGGTAGCGTGTGCCTGTAGTTCCAGCTACTTGGAAGGCTGAGGCAGAAGGATCGCCGGAGCCCGGCAGGTTGAGGCTGCGGTGGCCGGGAGCGGACACTGCACTCCAGTCTGGGCTACAGAGTGAGACTTCAACTCAAAAAATAAGACAAACAACAACGACAAAACCAGAAAGAGAGCACCACATTGTTTTCTATTCCATTACATTTTGGGGCAACTTATAGCATAAAGTTGAATCCTATAATTACTGGTTATTAGGTTAAACCTTTACATGATCATTTGAGCCCTGGAATATGAGCCCTCTACTAGCTCTGAAGAAATGAGCCAGGTAAGACTCCGCCTCCAATTATTTGTACTTTATTGACATTCATAGCAATTCTGTGAGATAGGCAGGCCAGGTCATTTGACAGATGAGAAACAGTGAGCTGAAAGAGTTTCTAGTGATTTATTCCAAACTGTACATTAAACAGCAGTGCCTGGACCAAGTCAAGACGTCTTGACTCCAACTCATGTGTTTTTCTATTTATTGTAAATTTATTATTATTATTTTCTGTTGTTGTTTATGAGTTGGAGTCTCACTGTGTCACACAGGCTAGACATGTGGTTTTCTTTTTTTTTTGAGTTAGAGTCTCATTCCATCTGGAGTGCAGTGGCACACTCATGGCCACCCCTGCGTCGGCCTGCTGCGATCCTTCTGCCTCAGCCTTCCAAGTAGCTGGAACTACAGGTGCAAGCTACCTCACCCAGATAATTTTTTAATTTATTGTAGAGACACGATCTCGCCAATCTGCCCGGGCTGGTCTCGAACCCACAGGCTCAGGCAATCCACTCGCCTTGGCCTTCCAAAGTGCTGGGATTACAGGCTGAGCCACCGAGCACGGCCGACAGGTACTTTTCTATACCAGGAGTTCTGGGACTTCTCCAAGGTGAGGTCACAGCAGTGGTGACACTTGGAATAAGGACAGGAAATGAGTATGTGAAATAAGGAGTATGAGAAATGTAAATGCCCTTATTAATACTTACTGCATTTGTTAATTAAAAAAAGAATGTGGCAAAAGCAGGGCACCGAGCTATCTTTGGCTGCTTGGAGCCCTGTCTCATGTCACCACGCACTCCTTAGTAGGGCCTGTCCTTACTCTCATTTGGAAGGATACCAGTAACTATTTAGTGATACATTTTAAAACCCATTAGTACTTTATACAAGCCAATTCCTTACCTGTTATTGGTGCCATTGTCCCACATATGGAGGTTTTCCTTCCTGGCTGTCTGAGCTGCTTTTCTGCTTGCTTCTTGTTCTGTCTCACTCAAGCTTCCCGGTCGGGGGTTTTCCTCCTCTAAGCTGTCAGGCTCCATATCATTGTCAAGGATTTGGTCCTCAAGTTCAGACTGGGACTTAGTCTCTTGAGTGAGGCTTTCTGAATCTGATTCCAAGGAGTCTTTTGAAATCAGATGTAAGTGTTCTTTCTTAAAAGGTGGGTCTTTGGACTGGACATGTAAATTGGCATGATGGACAGGAGACTGATTGGAGAACTTGGGAACTAGTTTGCTTTTACTCATCTTGAAAATTATAAAATTTAATAGGGGATATGCTTGTTGATAGGAGCAGCCGGCTGATATTTAAAGATGTGGTTTGTAAAGGCATTACCTAAAAAAAATTATTTTTATTGTTACTCTGTGACCACTGAAATCTCATTAATGTCAACGTTAATCAGATATTTAAATGAGTAAGAGAACATTGCTATATTATCTGCAGGCTTTTGTATGCACCCTTTTTGTATACGAGGAAGGGCTATTAGAAAAACCATTGTTTTTCTCTCTACAGAAACACATCTGATGTAGAGCTTATGAACAACCTGAGTAATCGAATGTAGTTTTATTGAGAAAATAAATGGCTGTTTGGAAGCAGACTCCTATTTCTAGCTTCCAAGGGCTTGTTACTGACAAGCCTGGATAAAGCCAAACGGTTAATTATGGACAGTACTTTATTGGCCTTATTCCAAATGCCTAGGGCAGCAATATAAATATGCCTTGTTCAGTAGTATACATGGATAGAGTAAAACGAGTTCAAGGTCTACCTTTTGGAAAGTAAAGGAAGGAGATAAACGAGTGTGGTTTCCTTCGTTGGCACTGTAACCAGGGAAGCTGTTTTGTTCCTAGACCTATTTTGGCTAGTGACATCACTGAGAAAAGACTTTTTGATACCCAGGTTGCTATTAGATAGAAACATATAATTCAGATGGACATATACAGAGATCAAGCTCAGCTCAGCATTTTTAAAGAATGCATAATAATGATTAAAACCGTTCAACTGGCGGGAGGGGTCCTCTGGTCCCTGTGGTGGAGACTGAGCACTGCTCCTGGCTTTTAAAACACATATATATGCCAGGCTTGGTGATTCAGCCTGTAATCCCACGCCTTTGGGAGGCTGAGATGAGTGGATTGCCTGAGCTCACGGGTTCGAGACTCACCTGGGCAACGAGACCTCATCTCTACAATAAATCAAAAAATCAGCTGGGCGTGGTAGCGCATGCCTGTAATTCTGGCTACTTGGAAGGCTGAGGCAGAAGGCTGAGGTGGAAGGATTGCCGGAGCCCAGCAGGTCGAGGCTGCGGTGGCTGGGAGCGGCCACTGCACTCCAGTCTGGGCGACAGTGAGACTTCAACTCAAAAATAAAATAAAATAAAATAAAATAAAATAAAATAAAACACATATATATTTAAAAAAATGTTTTTAACTGTTCAACAAAAGATTTAATAGCCTGTGTATTCTGCCACAACACAAAGGAGAGGCTGGAGGCCAAAACATACCAGAAAAGAAGGGTGTCCTGGGGAAAGTTGGTTGAGTGACAGGTAGGAGGTAGAATGACAGCTAGGAGGTAGTAGAATCCCTTCCAACTCACTTAAGAACATGATTCTGGCTGAGCTCGGTGGCTCAAGCCTGTCCCAGCACTTTGGGAGGCTGAGGTGAGAGGATTGCCTGAGCTCAAGGGTTTGAGACCAACCTGAACCTCATCTCTACAATAAATCAAAAAATAAGCCGGGCGTGGTAGCACATGCCCATAGTTCCAGCTACTTGGAAGGCTAAAGTGGAAGGATCACCTGAGCCCAGCAAGTCGAGGCTGCGGTGGCGTGAGCGTGCCACTGCACTCCAGCTTGGCGACAGAGTGAGACTCTGACTCAAAAAAAGAAAAAAAAAGAGAATGTGATTCCAAGTGAACCCTCACTGTCTCTGAGGGTTGTTATAAAGACCCATGGAAAGGGTGCTTTGAGTTCATCTAGGATCGAAAGAAGCGGGTGTTTTTTGATTGTGCTTCCTTTCATCTCTACCTAGCGTTTCCATTTTGCCCTGTCTTCTATCTCAGTGCCTCTATGCCTCCACCCCCCCCCATAAGTCAGATAACAGAAACCTTTACCATTAGAGATTACTATAAAATTTGTCTTGATGGTTTGCTCTTATTCTTTTGGCAAATCCTGACTTTAATGGAATAACACGACCTTATCCCTATTCCTAGGATTGCTTATAATGTTGACCTTGTTGCTAATGTTTCCAAGGAACCTCATCAACTCCTTGGAGAAAAGCACCTTGACAAACAGACAAAAGATTCGTTCCTATCTAAATACACATGAAACAATTTTTCTATTTAACTGAAAGTTCCCCCTGTTGGTAAACTAACATATTATTGTCTAATTTTACAGACTAATCTGCTGTATTATTTTACCTCTTATTTTTACAATACTTATTACATTCTCCCTTATTATCTTAATACAAGCATATTGCTGCTTTTCTGGATGTTTTTAGAAGGTAATAAATTCGTCAATTACTCAGTAGCACATTTTAACTAAAATTAGTTTGTTCAAACATGGGTTATATTGTAAGAGGTAAGCTCACTGATTTGGGGATCTTGAAGCACAAGCTTAAAATAATTTTAGTTCAATTTAAAATCACTCATAAAATAATTCAGTCCCTTCAATTTCTCTTCTTAAATGAGATAGGCTAGGGTTTTTTGGAATTAATAAATAATAAAACAACGACCAATAGAAGATAATTTTGTTGTTGTTCATAGATTCATGAAATGTGGAGGACTATGAAAAGAGCAAAGCCAAATACTGGGTTTTCAGGGGAGGCCTGATCTTATAAAAGCATGGGATTGAAGAAGGAAAAGCCACAGTTTGAATAAGCTGGAAAGTGGGCATTGGAAATTTAATGAATGTGGCTCCCTCCTACCGTGCAGGGACAAAACGGCGTGCCACAGCGAGGTCTGACCCACAGAGGCTGGCCCATCTCCTTCTAAGTAAACAAGAAGCACACGGATGTATTTGATGGCGAAAGGCAACGAAGAAACGGCCAGTTCCCCAGGGATCCCTGCAAGATCTTGGGTCCAGCCCACTGGTAGCGGGACCAGCGAGTTTCCCTCCGCGCGTGAACAGAAGCTCCAGGATGAACCGCCGAGAAGGTGCCCCGAAGGGACATGCGGTTTGTTTTCTCCCTTTGCTCGTTTCCGAGGGACAGGACCCGCCACCAGGGGCGCTTTCGGGGCCAGGCCACGGCGGGTCCGGCGGGTCTGGGGCCCGGAGCCGCCCTGGACTGAGCCGGAGCCGGGCTGCCCCGGGGGAGTGCGGGCCAAGCCCTCTCCAGATCGCGGCCCCC
>NW_007246070.1:930633-968751 GCF_000164805.1 Carlito syrichta | reverse complement strand
TCGCCCGCACCTGGCCCGGAGGCCGGGAACGTCGGTGATAACGGCGTCGGGCGGAGCTCCGGGGAGCCCGGAGCCCGAGGAGAGGCTGCCGTCAGCCGCCCTGACTCCCCGAAGTCGGAAGTCCTCCCGAGTGGGAGGAGACGTTCGCCTCCAGCAAAACTGCCCGGACACGCGAACTCCTACGAATCAAGGAGGAAAAGCCTCTCAGTAAAGTGTGGGTACATAGAACAGGTATTTCTCACACAAAACAAATCGGCGAGGCCAATACATATTTGTTGTTTCTTGGATAAGGGGTTCATTCATTCATAATCAGAAGATGGCACATTAAAACCACAGTGGAGGCCAGGCACGGTGGCTCACGCCTGGCATCCTGGCACCTTGGGAGGCTGAGGAGGGAGGATTGCTTGAGCCCAGGAGTTCGAGACCAGCCTAGGCAATATAGCGAGACCTCGTTAATCATAATAATAATAAATAAAAATTAATAATAATAATGATTAACCGAGAGTGGTGGTGCTCACCTGTTGTCCCAGCTACCCGGGACACTGAGGCAGAAAGATCACCTGAGCCCAGGAGACTGGTGAGCGTGTCCTGCGACTGCACTTCGGCCTAGGCGACTGGGTGAGATCTCGACTTAGAGATCTGTGTGAGCAAAAACCAACAAACAACAACCCAAAACCCCAAAACAAAGCAGAACCGCACAGTGGATAATTTCACATCCACAGGGCAGGCATAAGTTTAAAAGTCTGACAGTGCCGGGTGTTGGGGAGATGCAGGACAAAGCACCCTCACTGTTGGGAGTGTAGGCTGTGCAACCAGGTTGGAAGATGGTTTGCCATCAGCCGGGTGATGTCTGCCTTAAGATCCAGTCATCTCGCTTTTAGATATTTGCCCTAAAGAAGTGCTTATGTACATCCGAACTGGAAATAGCTGAAATGTCCATCAATGGCAGAATGGTTAATTAAACTGTGATATTTAATATGCTGGCAAACTGCACAGTGGTGAAAATGAATGAAATACAGCTACATGCAACAACACGAAGGCATCCTAAACATATGATATTAAGCAATAACAGCAAACACCCAGAAAAAAATAGACATTGTATGATTTTGTATGTAAAATCTAGAGACAGGCTAAATTATACTCTACTATGTTTATCGAGAAAACTATGGGGGAAAAGTAGTGATTCCCATAAAATTAGGACTATGGTCAGTTCTGGTAGGTATGGTGATCGTTATGGGGAAGAGTGCTTTTGAGATTGGATTTCCTGACCTTAATGGTGGTCACATAGATGGTCATCTTATCACAATTCATGAAGCTGTACATTTATGTATGTGTAGAATACCTCACTATCAAAAAAGGTTTCAAAGAAGAGTTTAGGAAGTGATAGGAATTATATGGCCATTAAATTAGCATTAAAACCACAAGTAACCAGAGCCCACAGGTTCATGACCCACCTGGGCAACTTGGTGAGACCTCGTCTCTACAATAAATAAAAAATTAGCTGGGCATGGTAATGCACGCCTGTAGTTCCAGCTACTTGGAAGGCTGAGGTGGAAGGATCGCGGGAGCCAAGCAGGTTGAGGCTGCGGTGGCCATGAGCATGCCACTACACTCCAGTCTGGGCAACAGAGTGACACTTCAACTCAAAACAAAAAAACACACAAGTAGGTTTGAATAGTTCTCTGCAAGAGGCAAGAATACTTCAATACCAGTGTCCTCATTAATAACAGGAAGCATAAGGAACTGGAAAGTGTCCTTACTACTGAGCTTTAACATTTATTGTTCTATTTTTTATTAGCATTAGATTTTTTTTTACTTTGTCTTATGGGTACACAATAAGACCTCGATGTTCACTGGAGAAATAAAAGCGAGGTAGCGGATGTTATTCAAGCTGGTGTTATTCTGCCCAGTGTATTATGTAAGTTATTTTTAGAGCAACTGCAAACATGCAAACAAACCCAAAGCAGAAGGATTTATTCCTCATAGTGGCTTCCAGAATATGTTATGGAATCAGTAGCTAGTCAATCACACTTGTCTACCTTTCATCTACTAGTCGATAAAAATTGATGTGTGGTTCTTCGGACTCTTCATTATCAAAAAGATTTTATTCTGCTTTTCTGAAAATGAGTGGTCCCTACGTGATTCAGGAGTCTGTCAATCCAGCAACTACTTGCAGAGACTACTCACACGCAGAACATAGAACACCCTGAGCTTGAGTTTCTTCCTTCTTCTCTGGAACGACTCTCCTGATTCTTCTTCTCTGGAGTGACTAAAGGCTGGAATAATAAACATGAGTGGCAGTCCAGATCTAGTAAGGAGCCAGAAACCCCTTCAATTATTATAACAAAACAAGTTAATATGAAGAGTTACTAACGAAAGTTGAAAAGAGAACACGGTTATCATGGGTGTAGTAATTACAGGAAGCAGCTTCTGTCCCCATGGGTGTGGAACACAGGGATGGACCTGGAACTCAAGGGATGGACCTTAAACCTGGAGGAGGGCCACAGAGGTGGGATCTGGGCCTCTGAGGAGGATGAGATCCCAGGCTGATGGGTACTGGTGTCTTTGAAAAGGTATAACGAAGCTGATTCTGGGAGTGTTGGGAAAACTGAAATCAACTGCTGCTACTGAAACAAACTGAGCTACTGGGATGAGGAAACATTGTCAAGGTGACCCTAAGAGGAACAGGAAGCAAAGGAGAGAGCTGTCTTGGGGGCTCCCTGTTCTGCCCCTCCTGGCAGAGCCCAACCACAAGCCGGCTGGCAAAGGAGAAATAAGGTTTGCAGGAGATATCTGGCATCACAACCAGAGAACGTGAGTGTGTTTGAAGCTAAGAGAAAATGGTTTAATAAGCAGCATGGCAGTACTCTGTTTTCCAGAATTCTTAAGGATTATAGAGTGCATACAAACAAAGCCATAAAGTGCATTGTCTTCATCTGCCATATGGTAATAATACTGATAATTTACATATGAATAGCACTTCACAGGGTTTGAAAAATGCTTTTGCATATATTATCTATTCAGAATTCAGCTGTCAACCTGACCCTGAACTAATCAAAACACAGACAATGAGAACCGCAAGTCAAAAAGCGATCACGTACACAGGTTAGTAATACTGAACTGAGCTTACACCTTTCCCACCCCAATTCATCCATCCACGAATCTCCCTCCTCCCTGTTTCATTCTCCTGTACTGTCTGTCCCTCAGGCTCTGTCTGCAAAGTTCTTTCCTGTACTCCATTTCCTTCTTGATCTTACCCCTCCTCAATCCACCAGGCCTAGCTCAGTATCATTCTCCTCCAGGAAGAATCTTTGGGTAGTTTTCCACAGTCCTCATGGTTCTTGAACTATGGTCATTCTCAACCCTGGCAGCTTTGTCCTTCAGGGGACACTTGACAATGTCTGGAAACAATTTTTATTGTCACTACTTGCAAGAGTCAGATGCTGCTAAATATCCTACAATGTATAGGACAGCCCCCACAACAGCAAAAACGTATCTGGTTCAAAATGTCAATAATGCCAAGTTTGACAAACCCTGTGCCAAGGCTGAGAAACCCTGTCCTAAGGTACCCAACTGCATGCCTCTAGCTTTATACATATACTTGTACAACGTTGCCCTGAAATTCTCTGTTTATGTTTCTGTCATCTCCCAGGGAACAAGAACTAACGTTGTATATGGCACCTAATGGATGCTTAGTAAATATTGAGGAAAAGCCACAATATCCTTATAGGTTAGCAACTGCATGGGAAGTAAATAAGTGTAGCCTACTAGGCTCTTTCATAGAGCTTGGTAAGAGTGGCCCATCAAGCCCTTTCACAGGGATATGCTCTTATTTTGACATATGACTGCAATGGATCAGATAATTTGTTAAAATCTAGTATCCATTCAAGGATTTTCAAAACGATGTTATTTATTGATTACACCAGAACAGTAGGTATAAACTGAAATTGTCCTGGGTATCTGGGAAGTGTGGTCATTGTCTATATATCTATACTAAGTTTAATTGTTTGATTCCTTCACACATAGGGTAAATAAGAAGCAGGAAACAGTCAGAGAGGGCACTCTGAGGGTAGAGAGAAGGGACAATACAAGCAAGAGAAGGAACAGAGATATCACAAAAAGAGATATTCAAACAAAACAACCGGGGCTCATGTGGTGTAGGGAACAAGTAACCATATACTTGAATATCCTGAGTGAGTATTACAGCAAGCACAAAGATTAATTTTTATGACTTTTAAAACTCATATAGGGTAGATCAGTTTAATAAATACTGGCTAGGAAGGTAAAAATAATGTATTCTACAAAGATTTTTTTAAATGGAAATACTAACATCTCAAGGGTTAAACACTCAGTCATCCAAAAAAAAGAATTTACTTAGAATTACCCAACCTAAAGAATTTTAGAGGATTGAAATTATAATAATTATGTGTTTATACTGACAATGGAACCCAACAGACAGAAATACAAGTAACTCTGACCCTTTCTGGAAGAATGAGCCACGTACTGGGGGAAACCCAGAGGAAGAAGGGGAATTTGGCTCGGCTGAGCTCAGAAGCTTTGGGAAAGAGATGATCTGAAAGGATGGCCTCTATGAACAGATTGTTAATGACAGCCTTTTTTCTTCTTGCTCATATCCATGACTTTCTTTCTTAAAAGTGATTTTTAATCATTTTCATTATGGAAATTTGAAAACATATTCGACAGTAGAGAGAAAATATAACGAATGAGTATGCTGTCCTCACTCAGCTTTAACGAAGATCTACCTGTGGCCAATCTTGTTTCTAGACACATTGTACGCCATCCTCACCAAGTTATTCAGAGGCAAATCCAGCTATCATACAGTTTAATCTGTACAGACTTAAGGATGTATCTCTAAGAGATCATTTTTAAATAACCATGACACCATTATCTCATCTGGAACAAAATTAGCAATAACTTCTTAATATTGTTTAATACTCATTGTTCAGACTTTCCAGATCGTGTCCTACATGTCTTTTTATAATTGGTTGATTTGAATCAAGATCTAAACAAGTTCCGCAAGGTGTTTTTTTTAAATAACAGCTTTATTGAGGTATAATTCACATACCATACAATTCACCCTATTGAAGTGCACAATTGAGTCATTTTTAGTATATTCACAGAGTTGTGCAACCACCACTATCTAGCTCCAAAGGAAACCCTGTATCCACCAGCAGTCACTCCTCATTCCCTACTTCCTCTAATCCTTGGCAGCCACTAATCTATTTTCCATCTCTATGGATTCACCTTTATAATATCTTCACAATATTTGCCTTTAATACCTCTATGGAAATTTCATATAAATGGAATCATATAGCATGTCTTTTGTGTGTGTGTCTGGCTTTTTCCACTTAGCATAATGTTTTCAATGTTCATCCATGTTGTAGCATGTATCAGTATTTCATTGCTTTTTATTGCCAAATAATATTCCACTGTATGAATATACTATATTTTAAAAACATTTATTTTAAAGATGTGAGGTACAATTCAGGATTAGGTATACAAGTGGTCGTCGTACAGGTAAAGTTTGGGCCTCCCTTTGGTTCCCACTTTGCCTGGTTTGAGATCAGGCATCCTTATTAATGTTATACCCCACCCCCACCCCCACCCCAGTAGTATCCCTCTACCGCCAATCCCTTTCTTAAAGTGTTATGGTAATTGATCAGGGTCTGCTTATGAGTGAGAACATGTGGTACTCTGCTCTTTGTCTCCATGATAGATGACTGAGTATGATGAGCTCTATATCCATCTTAGTTGCTGTGAAGTCCATATGTTTGTCCTTCTTTATGGCTGCATAATATCCCATTGTGTATATGTACCACATTTTTAAAATCCAGTACAGTTTTGATGGACAACCCAGTTGGTTCCATGTTTTTGCTATTGTGAATAATGCTGCAATAAACATGTGTGTGCAGGTATCTTTTTTATAGAATGATTTGAATTCCTCCCAGTATATTCCCAATAGGGGGATTGCTGAGTCATATGGAAGGTCAATTTCTGGTTCTTTCAGAAATTGCCACACTGACTTCCAAAGAGGTTGCACTAGTTTGCATTCCCACCAGCAGTGTAGAAGCGTTCCTTTTTCTCCACATCCTTGCCAGCATCTGTTGTTGTTTTATTTCTTTTTATTTTTTATTTTTTGTTTATTTATTTATTTATTTTTTGAGTTGGAGTCTCACTCTGTCGCCCAGACTGGAGTGCAGTGGCTGCTCCCGGCCACCTCAGCCTCGACCTGCTGGGCTCCGGCGATCCTTCTGCTTCAGCCTTCCAAGTAGCTGGAATTACAGGCATGCACTACGCACCCGGTTGATTTTTGATTTATTGTAGAGATGAGGTCTCGCCAAGTTGCCCAGGCCGAACCCGCGGGCTCAGGCAATCCACTCACCTCGGCCTCCCAAAGCGCGGGATTACAGGCTGAGCCACCGAGCCCAGCTCTATTGTTGTTTTATTAATGATGATCATTCTTACTGGGGTTAGGTGGTATCTCAATGTGGTTTCGATTTTCATTTCTCTGATGATTAGTGAGACTGAGCACTTTTTCCTGTGTCTATTGGCTGCCCTAAATATATCACATTTAATTTACTCATTCACTAGTCAATCGGCATTAGGATTGTTGTCACCTTTTGACTATCATGAATAATGCTGCTCTGAATATTCCTGTATAAGTTTTTGTGTGGACATATTTTTCAATTCTCTTGGGTGTACACCTAGGAGTAAAATTGCTGGAGTATATGGTCACTCTATGTTTAACTTTCTGAGTAACTGCCAGACTGTTTTCAAAAGTGGTTGAACCATTTTACATTCCCACCAGTAATGTATGAAGATTTCCATTTCTTTGTATCCTTTCCAAAACTGCTATTGTCTGTCTTTTTTTATTGCAGCCATCCTAGTGGGTGTAAAGTGGTATCTTATTGTGGTTTTGACTTGCATTTCCCTAATGAGTGATGCTGAATATCTTTTCATGTGTTCATGGTGGTTTTTATTTCACAGTGACTTTTATATATTTCAAATTTTAGTTTAAAGAATTGGTGTATAAGTAGTCTCTAAAGATGATCAATACATTTTTGAAGTTATCTTGTGAACTCATGAGTTTTAATGTATTTAACATGTTGCACGTGATCGCTGCATTTATACTCCTGAGTTTTAATTTATTTAATATGTTTTTGTCTTTACTCTTTAATGCTCAAATTGTCCCATTTTTTGGTCACCGGAAGTCCCTGAAGGGTGTACACAAATTGGCTTTTGGCCCTTTTAACACAACCCCAGAGAGTCTATGATAACTTCCAAGCTCTCTTGCATAAAGTGTTCTAGGTTCACCTGAAACATTTGTTCCCCCAACTTGGAATTAGCCATTTCCCCAAGAAGCCTTGGGTCGTTTTAGTGGGAATAATACCTAGAGATCACAATCTGGGCACTAAGAATGCCTATTGCTACTGGAATGGTAATTGTCTATGGACCTTTTCAGTGAAAAAAGCTTGAAAATACTTTTGTTTCTTTTTTCAAGAGAAAAATACACTATGAGCACCTGTTTTTGTATCCAAATTTAAGAATACAGAGTTTTTACTTCTTTGATTTTATATTTGTATCTTTTTTCTCTTATGCTGAAAAATTCTAATGATATTAACATAATTGCTTATACACTTTATTCTGCACAAGATATATAATACTTTCAAATATCTATACCAATATTGTGACTAACAATATGACCACTGAAAGCAATTTATGTTTCATTTGCACTTCTTTTTATCATTAGGATATATCCTACTGGTATATGCTGTCAATGTATATTTTAAAGTAACTTAAACTAACTTCTTCTTAAGAGGAATTTTAAATTTTGATTTACTTTTGTGTAATGATTATGCAAATTACTTACGTGTCTTCAAGGTTAAAATGGCAAAGCTAGGTACATTTAGAGAAATCTAACTTTCATCCCTTCCCCTCAACTCCGTTTTTAGTTTACCCTTCCATTTAAAAAAATATTAGTCAATTAATGTGTATTTATAATCCACCCTTTCTCAGGATAAAGAAAATCTCATATACATTTTTTTCTGCATCTTGCCTTTTTTCACTCAATAATATATCCTGGAGATATATACATATAAAATAGACATATAAAATAAACTATAGACATATAAAATAGACATATAAAATAAGCTTCCTCATCATTTCTTTTCATAACTGTATAATACTCTACAATTTGATCAGCCAGGCCCCTAGATGGATACTCTAGTTGTTACAGATGATGCTGGAATCAATAGACTTGTAAATATGTCAAATTATAGTCTTGCTGTTTACTTTTGGGATAAATTTCTAAAAGTGAGTTTGCTGGGTCAAAAGGTAAACGCCAATGTAATTTTGCTAGATGTTGACATATGTCTCTGTATAGAGGTCTTATTATTTTATATTCCCACCAGCAACATACATATGAGAGTGTTTGTTTTCCTTAAACTGGTTAACAAAGCATGTTGTGAAATGATTAGATTTTTGCCATTATAATAGATAAGGAATAGTATTTCAATGTAGTTGCAATTTTGTATTTCCCTGATTATAAGTATCTTTTCATATCTTTAAAAGCAATTAGCCTCATTTTTCCTTGTTTCTTTTTGTAGAGTGGCATTGGTAGTTTTCTTCTTAATTTTTACAAGCATTGGTAGTTTTCTTCTTAATTTTTACAAGCTTTTTATACATTAGAGATGTAACTCTTTGTGATGTGAATTACAATTTTTTTCATTTGTCATTTGCTTTTGCTTTTTTTAAGCATGAAAAAGCATTTATTTTTATGTAGTCAAATTTGTCACTCCCCCAACTAGATTTTGAGTCATTAGGGAAATTTATCTTACTCTTTATAAAGCTATTAACCTGTTTTCTTTTAGCATTTCTATAATTTCATTTTATATGCACCCATTTAGATCTTATTTCTGTCTTATGATATGAACAACACATCCAATTTTAACTTTATATATATTTATATGTATATAAATATATATTATGTATAGATAGCTATGTTTATTTACCTATCTAGTAAGTAAAAATTTGATTTTTTCTCACTGATTTGAGATGTCATCTTATATAATTTTTAAATTTTAGAGCACCAGTAATGAAATATTTTTGTAATTGTTTCTGAGGTTATTATGAAATGAGGTGAAAAAGTTCACTAGAAATCTTCACTCCTACTGAACTTTTCTGCAAAATCTTTACTAGCAGTCTCTTCACATCATGTTAGTTTTAAAACTAAAATTCTGCATATCCAATTATCAGGGTGTTCTCAGTAAATAAACCCAGTGGCCAGGAGACCACCGTCTAAAATTCTTACAGGGAGAAAACAATGAATCTAAGGTGGAGGAAAATATTCTACCATTTGTATATACTTATTATATGTCAAATTGTAGGCATATATTATTTTATCTCATATAATCCTCATGCTAATCCTGAATGGTGAGGGTCACTATCCCAATTTTACAGATAAGGAAAGTGAGGATACAAGATTATTCTAGGATCAGGTGTGGTGTCTCATCCCCGTAATATCAACATTTTGGGTCCTCAAGAGGACTGCTTGAGGCCAGGAGTTTGAGACTTGCCTGGGCAACATATTCAGAACAATTCTCTACAAAAAAAAAAGAGATTTTTCTATGAACAAAACCAACTAGTTACAATTTGGGAGTAAGGGATGGGAAGCAAAAAAGAGAGCAACCCCACATTTTAAATGGCATATTTATTTGTTGTATGTTTGCCTCCTGTAAAGGGGATTATGTCAGTTTGAGAATTTGGTCTGGACAGCTGAGGTTTACTAGTCTCCCTCAAATTGTATTTGAAGTTACAGAGTTCCCTTTTTTTTTTTTTTTTTTTAATAAAGGGACTTTAACTTTTCTAAAGGGACTTGCCTTCTGTTCTACAAATCAGAAACTAATGCAAAGAGGTGTTTTGTCTTAATTAAAACTTATAGCCGGCTGGGCTCGGTGGCTCAGCCTGTAATCCCGTGCTTTGGGAGGCCGAGGTGAGTGGATTGCCTGAGCCCGCGGGTTCGAGACCCGCCTGGGCAACTTGGCGAGACCTCATCTCTACAATAAAACAAAAATCAGCCGGGTGTGGTAGCGCGCGCCTGTTGTTCCGGCGACTTGGAAGGCTGAGGCTGAAGGATCGCCAGAGCCCGGCAGGTCGAGACTGCGGTGGCTGGGAGTGGCCACTGCACTCCAGGCTGGGCCACAGAGTGAGACTCCAACTCAACAAAAACAAAAAAAACAAAAAACTTACAGCTATTGTTTCATGGAGTTGAAAAGGATCTGAAAGAATTATCTTCTTTCTTAAAATGTCAATGCAAGGTGTTCCCACAAAGTTACATCTCCTTAGAATTACTGTGAGGCATCTGGGGATAATAGAATACTGCCTTCATTTTAGTTTGCTTCTATCTGAAAACAAGACATCAAGCAGAAAATATGAGGGAAAAAATTAACATATTCAGCAGGTTTAGAGTAATGATCAATGATGACAAATTTGCTCATGAATGCATTACAGGAAGTAAGAGAGCTTCTCTCTTAGAAGGTGCAACATTGTAGCAAAAACATGGAATAAACCATGCTGCTCATCAAAGTTGGACTGGATTTTAAAAATGTGGTACATATACACTATGGAATATTATGCAGCCATAAAGAAGCACAAACACATGAACTTTGCAGCAACTTGGATGGATTTAGAGTCTATCATACTCAGTGATCTATCACAGAAACAGAGTACCATATATTCTCACTCATACACGAACCTTGAACACTTAATTATCATGATATTATAAGAAAGGGATTGGCAGTAGTGGGGAACTGCCAGGGGAGGAGGAGGTGGGATTGGCAGTTGAGGGAAACTACCAGGGGAAGGAGGGGAACATCTCATCAAGGGTACCTGCATAATAACCATTTGTATACCTAACCCTGATTTGCACCCCACATCTTTAAAATAAAGAGAAAAAAAAAGAAGGTGCAACATTTTAAAAATAGAACATTTCATGTAGATCAAAACCCATTTATTTATTTATTTATTTTATTTTATTTTATTTTTTGAGTTGGAATCTCACTCTGTCGCCCAGACTGGAGTGCAGTCGAGCCTCGACTGCAGCCTCGACCCACTGGGCTCCGGCGATTCTTCTGCCTCAGCCTTCCGAGTAGCCGGAATTATAGGCGTGCACTACCACACCCAGCTGATTTTTAGATTTATTGTAGAGATGAGGTCTCGCTGCCCAGGCGGGTCTCGAACCCGCGGGCTCAGGCAATCCACTCACCTCAGCCTCTCAGAGGTGCAGGATTACAGTCTGAGCCACCGAACCCGGCCAAAACCCCTTTATAAATATGGCAAATTACCATGACTTCCACTAGGGGAAGTAACAGGAGATTATGTTATTGGGTTAAATTAGTAGATCCACTAATGATCACCAGTTCAAACTACCTTCTTCATCTGCAGGGAGTCTTGCTACTGGAAGAGTGCTCAGTCTTTTAGGTAGTATAATCTTTTCTCTCTGTTATTTTCACCTGATGATAGATGGTACAGTTGATGCTTAGAGTCAGAACATATTGGTTTGTTCTTGTTGTGTTTTTACTCATTTGAGGGAAAGTAATACAAGCAAACTTTTGACTTAGTTTTCAGAAGGTAACACTAAGAAGGATTGTTAAATAGCGATTTCTCAGTTGTTTTTTGGCCCCATCTTGCAGCGAACAAGAGGTGAGCATGAAATGACCTCTCTGAGATTTGCATTATATGTAAGGGAAGAGATGGAATCCTGCTTTGGTCACTTTAGGATTCAGGGAACCAAGGTTCTAATTCCAACCGTTTACTAATTAGTTGTATGGTTTTCGATGGCCTATTAAACCTCTCTAGACCTCTGCTTCTTCCTCTATAAAACAAACACATTTTTCTAGATCAGTATTTCCCAAATTGTGTTTCTTAGAATGATAGTTTTCCATAAAACACCAGCTTTATAGTTTAAAAGGTGTACCATTTGGGAGTCAAAATAATTGAAAACCCAATTTTCCAGGTTTAAATAATAGTATGAGATCTTTATCTCATTTAAGAAACTCTGAGACATTCCACAGCTTGACAAAATCATCGGAGACTCAAGTATGCTCTGGCTCTTTCCTATGGCATCCTCACCATAGTGCCTCAGATCTAGATGGGGATAAAATAGGTATAGTGGTCCCAGGTATCATTTGTCGTTTGACAACATTTTGGGGGAAGGAGGATGTTTTGACTGTCTTTTTTTATTATTAAAAATACTTTTAAAAAATCTCACTAAGAACTCTCACTCGTGTCTCAATAGCCAGCATTGGTTTTTGTGGCCATGCCTACACTGACCACCAGCAAGAGGAATGGGACTACCGTGACTTATTCAAACCAATCATGGTTTCTCTTCTGGGCTGAGATGAGGCCCATATCCCCTGAAGTACGTGACTACACAGTGTAGGAAGGATACTAGAACAAAATTACAGATCCATCAGAAAAGAAGTTGGCAAATAGTCATTGGATGTTCAACCATCGTGAATCACTATATATGATTAAATTTGAGCAGTGTTGGGTTAAATGATGCTAAACAGATTCCTTTTTTTTTTTTGAGTTGGAGTCTCACTCTGTCACCCAGACTGGAGTGCAGTGGCTGCTCTGGCCACCGCAGCCTCGACCCACTGGGCTCCGGCGATTCTTCCGCCTCAGCCTTCTGAGTAGCTGGAACTACAGGCACGTGCTACAACACCCAGCTAAGTTTTGACTTATTGTAGAGGTGAGGTCTCTCCAAGTTGCCCAGACAGTCAACAGATTCCTTTATGAAATGACTCTTCAGGACCTTTGCTATGCTAATGTGCATTACCTCTATGAGGGAGATAGAGCGTTCGACATTTTCCAAACTTATTTGACTCCAGAAAACTTTTTTTTCCCTCTCACAGAATTCCTATTAACATTTCTAGGATGTCAGCATTGCTCAAAATACATTTTAGGAGATGCTTGAGGTGAAATCTAAAATTCCTCTTAGTTATAATAGTCTATGATTATCTATAAAATGAGATTCAGATATGTGGGGGTGGAAGAAATCTATAAAATACTATTGTATTGGTCAGGGTCTCTAGAGGAGACAGATAATATACTCAAATTGCATAATTTGAGGAGATTTCATAAGTAAGCTAGATACAAAGCTTTGAGAAAACCACAAGATGGTAGGTTCCGTCTAGATTTGATGTGGTGAAGGAAACAAGTAGATTCTAGAACAGAGATGGTGGAAACAACTTCCAAAGCTGTGACCTCTAGTAAAGAGACACAGTCAGTCCCTAGCAACCTTGGACACAAGGTGCTCTCTGCTCACCTGCTGGTCTGTACATTTCCCAACTGGATGCCAGAGAGAAGACAAGGGAACTCACTGATGCTGCCCAAGATAGTCAGTCTCTTGAAGCACCCAGCAGATAGAAAAAGAGAGTTGAGAGGAGCAAATGAAAGGTATCGAGCATAGTTATCATACATGTTCCCCTGAAGTCATCTTAATACAGTAGAAAGAGTATGGTGTTGTCGGGCATGGTGGCTTCTGCCTGTAATCACAGTGACTCTGCAGGCTGAGGTGGATCACTTGAGTCCAGGAGTTCAAGGCTGCAGTGAGCTATAATTGTATCACTGCACTCCAGCCTGGGCAACAGTGCTAGCTACTGTCTCTAAAAACAAAACAAAACAAAACAACCTCCCCCGCCTTTTTTTTTAGTTAGAGTCTTACTCTGTCGCTCAGGCTGGAGTGCAGTGGCATGTTCATAGCCACCACAGCCCCAACCTGCTGGGCTCAGGTGATCCTTCTACCTCAGCCTTCCAAGAGGCTGGAACTACAGGCACATGCTACCACGTCTGGCTAATTTTTTGATTTATTGTAGAGATGAGGTCTGACCAAGTTGCCCAGGCTGGTCTCGAACATGTGAGCTCAGGTATTTCACTCACCTCGGCCTCCCAAAGTGCTGGGATTATAAGCGTGAACCACTGCACCCAGACAAAAAATCTTTTTTAATGAATAAAAAGAGGGAACAACACTGAAGCCAGACAGAACCAGATCAACATCTATCCTTAGCTAGTCTTATAATCTTGGTAGTCTCCTAAGTCATTTTGCAGAGTTTAGCACATCTCTTATGCATCGAATGTACATTATAATATCCATCCTTCAAGAGTTTTATGATGATTAGATTAGAATAGCCATAAAAATTGTCTGGCTCATAGTATATCCTCTGCAAGTGTTGTTTTTCTTTTTTTCTGCCTTCTTTCTACTGTTTGCCAAATAAAAATTGAGAAGGTACATAGGCTAGGCACTGTGCAAGTTAGATGTTGTTTGACCACAGAAAGTGTTTGGCTAGTGTATTGGGCTTATAGTTCCATACCAGCTAGGACGAGATGATACATAAAGTCCTTCTGTTTCCAAGAAACTATGAAGCCTTTATAGTGATCACCAGGAGAATATGGTCACCTTAAAGATATTATTTATAACTCAGCTATGTTTTGAAAAATGTTGGTTTGTGCTACATCAGGGTTCCCCAACCTGTTGGGATCACTCAGGGAGCATTTAGAAACGAAGATTCCAAAACTATACCTGAGTTCTACTGACACCACTCACTGAGAACAAACCTGGGGATCTCTGTTTTATGACATCCTCTCAGATGATTCAGGCAACTGGCCAAGTTTACTTAGCTCTGCTTTGTATATTACTGAAATGTTGGACCATTCGTTTGGCCTCTTGAATAAAAGGAACTAGATAAATGGAAGCAGTCCCAGTAAACATTCTTTGGCAGAATGAGTGTGCAAATATAGACTCAAAGTAGGCCAACCCAGTACAGGGTCTAATCAACCATGACAAGCACCATCTCTGAAATGAAAGTGTTCTTCCCTCTGGATTCTTTTCAAAGTAGGAATGACTTGGTGAATGTTTTCTGACTCAGAACTGCTGCAAAATTATAAATAACATGTCTAATCTTGATGTCCTTACACAGTAAATCTGTCTTAGAAAGCAGGACATCTGGCCCATTTTCCTTCTCTTAACTCCTTCAAGACTTCCTTTCTCTGACTGAACAATTCAGCCCTAAAGTCATTAGGCGGTATAGAGCAAAGTAAGTGTGTTCACCTGGTTTTGTTGAGGAAGATGTGGAGGCCCAGAGAGGGGTCTCAGAGCCTGAGTCTGGTGAAGCAGATCTCATCGGAGGGTTGTCCAGCACACAGTATTTGAGCCTGAGCAGTGAGAAGTATTACTATGCGGCAGGGTATGAGTTTGTGTTTGAGGGTTTCTACAGAGTGGAACGACCTGGTGTGGAGTGTCACAGCCCAAACTTAGTTGAGGAGATCATCCACGTGGGGGCAGGGAGGGGAACACCAAATGGGGAGTCAGTCTGATCAGTCAGCCTGATCAGGAAGAAGAGGACAACTTGAAGGAAAAAAGGAAGGTAGTAAAGATGGAAGATCAGTTACATACTGATCAAAAAATGAAAAACATCAAGGATAATGAAAGCTGCATTTCTCAGAGGAGGAAGTTACAAGTACAGAAAGGGAGAAAAAAATCTCAAATAAGCTCGTGGCTTTCAATAGACAGGTTTAAACACACACACACACACACACACACACACACACACACACACACACACACACAGTCATACATTGTCTAGCTCTGTCCACTGAGAAGACTTGAGAACAATGATATCTCCAAAGCAGTTTGTATATCTCACACCTAGATCTTGTCTTCCAAATACCATTTTCTACCAAATAAAACCAGGGATCCTTAGTTTTCCAGGACTAGGGCAGGAAAAGTTCAAGATGAACCTGAGTTATCTTATACCAGAAAGCAAGAAAATGCTTGAAGATTAGAGAACACATGTCAAAATGACACAGAAAGACTGGGCGCTGTGGCTCATGCCTATAATCCCAGCACTTTGGGAGGCCGAGGTGAGAGGATTGCCCAAGCCCACGGGTTCAAGACCAACCTGGGCAACTTGGCAAGACCTCATCTCTATAATAAATAAAAAAATTAGCCAGGCATGGTGGTGCATGCCTGTAGTTGCAGCTACTTGGAAAGCTGAGGTAGAAGGATCATCTAAGCCCAGCAGGTCGAGGCTGTGGTGGCCAGGAGCATGCCACTGCATTCCAGCCTGGGCAACAGAGTGAGATTCCAAGTAAAAAAAAAAAAAAAAAGACACAGAAGTCAGCTTCTACAATTTGATCACCAAATTAGCAGTGGACTAATTTAATAGTGACAGATTTTAACCCATTGAATAACAAAGGAAACCATGAGTCTATACAGATAAATGAATAGCTTGAAAGTTTAATGAGAAACAGAATATTTGCAGTCTGGTAGACACCCAAAAGTCTGGTAGACACCACCTTAATCAAGTGATCAAAGTGAACATCATCAATAATAGGATGAATAAAGTGCAATGAAATAAACATAACAGAACAATTATCATAATACCATAAGAAAGGGATTGTCAGTAGTGGGAAAGTGCGGGGGTAGGGAGTGGGCTTGGCAGTTGAGGGAAGCTGCCAGGGGAGGGAGGAACACACCTCATCAACAAGGGTACCTGTATAATGAACATTTGTATACCTAACCTTGAATTGTACCCCATGTCTTTAAAATAAAAAGAGAAAAAAAAGAAATAAACGTAACATTGCTTTTGTGATAGTCCCATGAAAATTGTGTAACTTGAATTTAATCATGAGGAAACAGACAAAGCCAAAGTGAGAGACAAACTACAACATAATTGCTTTTAATCTTCAAAAAATCCAGGTCATGAAAGTAAAGCCAAGATTGAGGAACTATTCCAAATTGAATGAGATTAAAACGAAGTCTGACTCTGAACTAGATCCTTTGGGACAGTCGAGAGAACTGGAGAAACTTGAATAGAGTCTGAGGACTGTTAGAAATAGAACAACGCTGATTTCCTGAATTTACTGGCTGCGTTTTGGGTTACAGAGGCGAGTGTCCTTGTTTGTAGGAAATACACATGAAAATATCTGGGGGGAGATGGGCATCATATCATCTTACTCTCAGATGGTTTGAGAGAAAAGTGCTCTGTGCTATCTTCACACTTTTCTGTGATTTTGTGAATGTTCAAAAGATTTTTATCAAGAGACAAAAATCTGGATCTGGCCCTTGTAACAGATTATAAACTCGTATGTATATGTTATTCCCAACAATGGGAAGTGCCCCACATAGATGCCAGAATTGGCTAAATATCTTAAATAAACTGATAGGGAAAAAGGCATGTCATATGTTACTTTACATGTGAAAACCGGAAGTGCAATTTGGAATACAACCACTAGAAATACAAATATGCATTCTGTTTTTTATTAAATAATTTTAAAAAACCAACCACTAGGTCAATAATCAGTAAATTAAACCCATCATTTCTCTTTTGTACATGTTTTTATAATGGAGTGTTCAGGTAAAAATTTGGTCTATCAGGTCAGCTCATGTGATTTAGCAAGAAAATCCAAGAAATTCTAATCTTGGGGTCTACCTGGAGCTAACTTCTTGTGACTTGGCGCATGGATCCAGGGACCTTCATACCCATCTGACTTACTCATTGCTATGCACCACTTCTCCCTGACATGACATGTGCTGGTTATATCTTCTTAAAGTCTATCCTGAAAATAACAGAAATCCTTAGATACCTTTTTTTTTTTTCAAAGTTCCTTATTTTGTGACTAGAAGGAGAGATTAAAAAAAAAAAAAAAGATTCTAAAGTGTTCTACTAGAGCTAAGTATCTAAAAAATTCTGTTCCCTTCGAGATAAGATGTTAGCTGGTCACATTGACCCTGATGCTGAAGGCTTAGTACAATCCTCCTGCTCTGAAGTAGTGTTGGGCATAATAAGCTATTTCTTTTTTATTTAACTACAAGTTTTATGTGCATGGTTTGGTCCTCATGTTGCTGCCCTGGCTCCTGGGTAGATTATCATCCAAGGAGGACACTGTCTTGCACTGCTAGGACGTTTTCCATGGCATGGTAATTATACTTGTTCTCACAGGCTTCTTCTCCAAGGTGACGCTGCAGCTGCCTCAAAATCATATTTCTATGGCAGGGAGCACTACACAATACTCTCTGGTAGATGAGAATGTTTTTCTTTTAATTTTGACTGTCGTATATTTTCCTTCCTCTTTGTTTTTGCTTCTGAGTACAACTTTGTGATGTAGTTCATATAGCGCTTAGGCTGAGAAGCTGAAAGAAAAACATGTTGAAGATGAATATTTATTTTAAATAACATCGCACCCATTAATTTGAAACACTTTGATTGGACATATTTTTAGGCCCATAGAGAAATGTCTTATAAAAATCCAAAATTCACTGATGTATGTAAGTGATCTGAGTGCATTATTATACTCTGATATTTCAAAAGTCTTGCTACATAAACAATATACGAATAAACCTGAAATAAAATATGCAGACAGTTCTGCTATAAAATGACATATGTGTTTGCTGAAAACAACACATTGCCATAGCAAAATTGCGCACTAAAAATAACAGGGCTTATGAGAAAAAAAGAGTTGGACAGACAACTCAAAGCCTAGACAACTCTGTACAAAGAGGTTCAAGACAGCCCCGGAGAACATTTTTAAAATGTGCAAAACAATAGCATTAAAATGCTGAATTTGTGGCTGAGACAAGGAGGATGAAAATGGAAGTCTGAGCCCAGGAAAATGTGTGTAGGAATGAACACTACAAGTCCCTGGGGATAAGCCTTTCCAGAGAGACTGCAGATACTCATTTTAAATTTTCTTAAAGTCAAACTGCAAGGGCTTCTGCTTGTTCAGCAGCTGAGCTGAGGGCTCTTCTTTTCCTGCTAAAGGTCATAATTCTACTCCCATTGTTTTGGTTCTCCTTGCCTAGGAAAAAATGGCACAGGAAGCAGCCAAACTTCCACATTATGTTGACATTCTTTTTTATCTGCTAGATGAGCATGGCATGATTGATATTCTAGGAAAATGCATTGCAATACAACAGACTATATGTAGATACACACTTTTTCCCCTTCCACCCCCAGATTTCACACAGTCAATTCACTCGTGTCCTCCCTGCTAGTACGTGTATGCTTTCTTCCTATTTCATACTCTAGAAGGTCAAAACCAAAAAAAGGCAGAGGTAATCTAAAAGACAAGCTTCCTAAAAAAAACTTCAGTAAAATCAATAGAATCAAGCAGTAAAGCTCATTGCATTTCTTGCAACAGGTAGAATAAATTAATTTGCATGGGAGAAGTAAAATTGTTGGAAGGTATAAGATTCCTGCTTTTCTATAGTCTTAGCATCTGCCTTCTAGATCTTTGTGAAGACTAAATACACTCACACAATCTCTTTCCCATTTAGAGCCTCTTCTTTTCTTTTTCTTTACATATTTTGCCTATGGAATTGCCATGAAGTCATCCCAAAGACCTGCAACATCTCTGCTTGAATTAATAAACCAGTATTCATTCATTTCGTACAAATTTATCAAACACTCCATTTGTGCCAGGCCCTGAGCTGGGATCTGAGGGAGCAAATCCAATTACTCACTACCTGAAGGAATAATGTGTTAGTTAAATTAAAACACTAAAAATTTCAAATATGGTGTAGGAAGTGTTTCACTGATAAAGGCGAACATAGCTACTCTGGAGCACAGGAAAGACATAAGGTCCAGGGATTGGCTGTGAGGAATCAAGGATGGCTTCTCAAAAAGCCATAAATTTTGCTACTTGAATTTTTTTTTTTTTTTTGAGTCGGAGTCTCACTCTGTCGCCCAGACTGGAGGGCAGTGGCCGCTTCCGGCCACCGCAGCCTCGACCTGCTGGGCTCCGGCGATCCTTCCGCCTCAGCCTTCCAAGTAGCCGGAATTACAGGCATGCACTACCACGCCCGGCTGATTTTTTGATTTATTGTAGAGATGAGGTCTCGCTGCCCAGGCGGGTCTCGAATCCGCGGCTACTTGGAATTTAACTACTACTATGTGTATGGTTTTTTGGTATGGTTGTTTGTTTTGAGTTGAGTTTTCACTCTGTCACTCAGGCTGGAGTGCAGTGGCTCACTATAGCCTCCACCTCCTGGGCTGAGGTGATCCTTCCATCTCAGACCCCGAATATCTGGGACTACAGACGCGTGCCACCACACCCAGCTAATTTTATTTATTTATTTAGAGACAGGGTTTCGCTATGTTGCCCAGGCTGGTCTTGAACTCCTGGGGTCAAGCCGTCTTTCCCCTCGGCCTCCCAAAGTATTGGGACTACAGGCATGTGCCACCACTCCCAGCTGATGTTTTAATTTTTTATAGAGATGGTATCTCACTATGTTGCTAGTCTCAAACTCCTGTGCTTGAGTAATCTTCCCACATTGACCTACCAAAGTGCTAGGAATACAAGTGTGAACCACTGTGCCTGGTTTATTATGTGTTTTTCAAGATGAACTTTCTTAAATTCTACAAGATGGTTTAGAAGATTGACTTTCTAGTACTAAAAAAAATCTAACTTTAATTTTTTTCCATTCTTTTTAAAGGTGACTAATTCATTGTAATGGTTAATTTTGGGTGCCAACTTGACTGAAATAAGAAATACCTAGAAACCTGGTAAAGTATTATTTTGGGGTATGTGAGTGAGGTTGTTTCCAGAGGAGAGTGGCATATTAATGTGAGTGGTCTAGGTGGGGAAGATCCATCCTTGGTGTGAGTGGGCACATCTAATCAGTTGGAGCCACAGAGAGAACAAAATCAGGAAGAAGGGCAAGGTCCATTTATCTTCCGGAGCTGGGATGCAGTCTTTCTCTCCCGTCCTTGGCCAACAGGACTCTAGGCTCCTTGGCCTTTGAACTCCAGGATTTCCACCAGTGGTTCTCCCTGAGTTCTCAGGCCTTTGGCCTTCTTCGCCTGTTATATCATCAGCTTCCCTAGTTCTGAAGCTTTGAACTTGGACTGAGCCATGCTATTGGCAAACCAGGGTCTCTATTTTGCAGATAGCTTATTGTGGAACTTCTCAGCCTTCATAACCACATGAGCCAATTCTCCTATTAAATCCTCTCTCACAGAGATGGAGATGGAGATGGAGACGGAGACGGAGACGGAGACAGAGACGGAGACAGAGATAGAGATAACCTCCTATTCATTCTGTCTCTATGGAGAACTCTAATACATTAATGAACCTCATTTTTCAAATCTCAGGTCACACAGTTGACTTACTTTGGCCATTTTTCTCTTGGGATGATATTTCTTCATTGTTTGACCTCAATCTATAACTTTCTAGTGTGTGTTCTGAAATTTCATTTTCTGCAAAGAAAGGAAAACCAAGTTATTAATTTTTGGTGCCATAGACATTGTTTATATGTAGAAATGTGTGTTTGGATAAGATGACACCTCTGTTACTGTAAAATAGTAGACTTATCTTGCCTCTCCCATATCTCATGCTCTTATTAACTCAACACATAGGCTCTGTGCTAGGCACTGTAAAAGTCCTGGAAGTCAAATGACCACAGATTAGAATCAAGTATTGTCCTTTGGAAAGTACAATTCCAATAGCCCTAAAAGAACAATACGGGTGAAGTATTAATGGGAAATTATGAAACAAGGCAATGGCGTCTGCCTATTGTGCAGAAAGAGTTGAAAAGCCAGTCCCTGTCTCTAGGGCTATTTATAATAAGGATATTAGCCCATCTGCATATCTAGAGAGACCGATATTAAACTAGCAAAGGGATACTTTTAAGAGAGTCAGAGCTACTTCATGATGCAGTATTTTGCCTCAGAACATAAAGAGTTCTCTTTCACTGGAGGTGTTTGAGCCAAATGCGGCTAGATCAGTGCGGCCCATAGCACTATAATGTGAGCCACATATGTAGATTAAAATATTCTAGTAGCCACATGCAAAAAGTAAAAAGAAGTAGGTGAAATTAATTTAACAAAATGTTTTAACTAGTACATTTAAGATATTGTTATTTGGTATGTTACATCATTTTGTGTAGGTCTGTGTGTATTGAGTCTTCAAATTGGGTGTGTGTTTTATCCTTACAGCACATCTCAGTGGGGACTAGCCACACATTAAGTGCTTGAAAGCCATCTTGTGGCTGCTGTATTGAACAGCACAGGGCTAGATTATCACTCAGAATAAGGCGAGGAATGATCCCAACACATGGTTATATAATAAATTGAGTAAATGGCTATCCTGGATAACTTCTAAGGTTGCATCCAACTTTGATTTATGTTGAGTTTGTGTATTTCAATAGGTATCTTCTATGTTCATTAAATAATAGTTTTGTGTTTCCAATGATAACCTTTTTTTTCCTCTCTTCTTTTTGAGACAGGGGTTCGCTCTGATGTCCAGGCTGAAGTGCAGTGGTACAATCACAGCGTACTGCAGCCTTGACTCCTGGGCTCAAACGATCTTCCAGCTTGAGCTTCCTGAATAGCTGGGACTGCAAGCACATACCACTATGCTTGGTTAGTTGTTTTTTTTTGTTTGTTTTTTGTTTTTGTAGAGATGAAGTCTTGCTTTGTTGCCCAAGCTGGTCTCGAACTCCTGGCCTCAAGTAATCCTCCTGCCTTGGCCTCCCAAAGAGCTGGAATTACAGGTGTGAGCCACTCACTGTACCCATCCCAATGATAACTTTTTAATCAGAATGCTTAGGGGAAAATTACTAATACATTAGGGTTGAGTGAGGCTGAGTGAATTTTTGCAAAATAAGAATGGAACCAAAACTGTTTATTAGATCCAACCTTTGATGGACCGCTGCTAAAATATGAACACCTCAAGAGCAGGGACCTGGTCTGTCTTGTTGACTGATGTGTCCCCAGTGCCTGGAACAGTCTGTCACAGAGTAGGTGCTCAATGAATGCTTATAGAATGAATAGATACATTAACCCTCCATTTTGTAGCCTTTTGTGAATAGAAGCATCTGTAGTTCAATGCCCATTCCTAGAGTTACTCCGGTTTCTGTTGGCTCTGCACTCTTGGACCGTGGGCCCTGGAGATTAACAGCCCGCGTTTACTAGAAAGCAATTGCTTATTTGAGTGGCTCCACTTATCAGGTAGAATGTGCAGCATCTAACAGTAAAGCTTCAGTTGACAGAAAGTTCCTTTCCTCTGACCAATTGTTTTGGCATGTTATAGTCTCCATCATGTTCTCTACCCACTCACCTTTTTTCCATACCACGTGTGCTTTCCGCAACTTCATTATGAAGAGCTGAACTATGATAAAGAGTATGAAAATGAGGAAGGACACCAGAGTGAGCAGTAGTATGCCACTTTTCTTCCTTGTTATTTCCATATACTGAGGATTTGCTTCTATAAGGAAAAATAAAAGGATTTTAGATACTTAAAAATTTATTTGTAGAGACAAGGTCTCGCTATATTGCCCAGGCTGTTCTTGAACTCCTGGCCTCAAGCAATCCTCCCGCCTTGGCCTCCCAAAGTGTTGGGCTTACAGATATGACTTCCTATGCCCAACCTGTTTTTTTTTTTTTTTTGTGGTCACTGAAGAATACATACAAGACTTCCACAATGTAGAGAAAAATATGTATCCTGTAGAGACTTTATAGATACAGGACTGCAGGGATAGGCAGTAGATTGCACCTTATGGGTTGCTTGGGGCTCATGTGTTGAAGACTTTGGGAAGTTATAAAGGTTTTCAGAACATAGATATGTAAAGTGTAGAGGGATGTTTTGATGGTAGAGTGCTAAAAATGGACTGGAAGAGGAGAAATAGAAGTTACAATATTTGTGCAAGAGTTGATGAGGGCCTAGATGGAGGGAGGATGATAACGTACTAAATACCTGAAAGAAAAGAATCAAAAGTCCTTGGAAATGGGCTGATTATATATATCTGTGTATGTACACATGTATATACACACATATGTACATATACATATATGTACCTATATAGGGATGCCCCCAAAATGTATATGCATTTTAAGTCTGATGTTTGCTCAAAAGATGGCATTAATCAAATGAATCCTAGTGTCACCATGCAATACGCAGGATAGTCAAAGAAAATGATGGAAGTATGGTTGAGCGAAGCCATACTACACAGGAATACCATAATTTAATTCAGCTTCGAAAAGTAGTACATAGATAACATCTCTAAAATGTGTATGCATTTTGTTGACACCTCTGTATATTTGTACACACACATAGGAGTGAAAGCAGGTTTTGGGTTTGTGTGATGCTTTGGACAGTTGATTTTGTGAGAAAAGGTGCTGTTAGGTATTTAGTAATGTTGCGTTTGAGGAGATGGCAGAAAATTCAGCTAGGAATATATAGAAAACAGAATTAAACCAGGACTAATTCTCAAGAGAATGTTCTGAAAATACACATATGTTTTGTTGCCTAGTGGCAACAAAAACAGTTTAGGGAACAGGTAAAATCTTTAAAAATTAAGGAAGGGACAAAAGACGAAGAAGTAAAATCATATAAATGTATATCCACATTTAAGAAGTCAGAGGAAGCCAGGCTCCGTGGCTTGGCCTGTAATCCCGTGCTTTGGGAGGCTGAAATGAGTACATTGCCTGAGCCCAAGGGTTCAAGACCCGCCTGGGAAACTTGGCGAGACCTCATCTCTACAATAAATAAATTAAAAAATTAGCTGGGCCTGGTAGCGCGCGCCTGTAATTCTGGCTACTCGGAAGGTTGAGGCAGAAGGATCGCTGGAGCCCAGCAGGTCGAGGCTGCAGTGGCCGGGAGCGGCCACTGCACTCCAGTCTGAGTGACAGAGTGAAACTCCAACTCAAAAAACAACAAAAAAAAAGGAAGTCAGAGGAGGAAGTGGAATAAGACAAGGGATAAAAAGAAATAGTGAAGACTGGACAACATGTCTCTACAAAAAAAAATTTAAAAATTAGCCGAGCATGTTGGCATGTGCCTGTAGTCCCAGCTACTTGGGAGGCTGAGATGGAAGGATCGTCTGAATCCAGGAGATCGAGGCTGCAATGAGCTGTGATCATGCCATTACACGCCAGCCTGGGTGACAGAGTGAGACCCCGTTAGCAAAAGTAGCAGGACCAGGCATAGTATGTCAAGAAGCCAGGAGGCAACTAAGTGAAGAAGGGACAAAGGAGTGATTAACCAGCTATGTGATAAAGGGCAGAAAGGTCCAGAATAAGGAGGACTGAAAAAGGCCATAGATTCATAGATTAGGTTAAAATGTCAAGTGTTTATTCTAAATGCAGTGGGTGATACTTACCAGTAGTCAAATCAAGGTCTTGAGTGGTTTGTTCTTTCTCTTCCTTGTCAGTCTCTGATGTACTAGAATCTTCCATTACTGAAACTAAGGTGAAAGAAAGTAAGGCATGATATATTCATATACATATGAATACATGTATGTATATAATAACATATGTATACAAGTATGTATATAACTACAAGTATGTATATAACTACATATCTATATTCTTCCCAGAGCAGATTTAGAAACCAAATTCATGATCCTCATTTAAAAATAGCAATGACCTGTAATCCCAGCACTTTGGAAAGCTGAGGTGGGAGGATTGCTTGAGCGCAGGAGTTCGAGACCAGCCTGAGCAACACAGCGAGACCTCGTCTCTACAAAAAATAAAAAAATTAGCTGAGCGTAGTGATGTGTACCCCTAGTCCTACCTATTTGGAAGGCTGATGCAGAAGGATCACTTGAGCCCAGGAGGTTGAGGTTGCAGTGAACCATGATTGTGCCACTGCACTCCAACCTGGGTGACAGTGTGGGACTCTGACTCAAAAATAAAACAAAAATTAAAAATTAAAAAAACCAATGAGATCATTTTTGTACTACTGAGTCCTTGCACAAATAGTTGCAAATGGCCAGGCTCACTTTGCCTTATTTTTTAAAAAGTTAAACACCTACTGAACATGTACTCTGTGCCAGACTTTGAACTGAGCATTTGATATATATCACTTTTCACCACCGCACCGAGAAAATGCAGATTTAGAGCAGTTAAGTAAATTATCCTCAAAGCCTGCAGCAAATATATGGCAGAGCTATTACTTAAACTTGTTTTTTTCTAACTGTGGAACCCAAAATTTAATTTATTACTTCCTTCTTGCATCAGGCCTAGTGGGGAGAAGGTCTTTAGGACACTTCAAGATAATAGTTGAACACTGAAGAATGGTATTCCAAGCTTTATTTATAGAAAACCTGCAGACTGAAATGCATAAAGCAATAATTTGCATATTGAAATATAGCCTCAAACTTCCGTTTGCCTCCCACTAATAGGATGCACTATGATGTTTTTGCTAGATAAGATCATTTATAAGAGTAAAAGACCATTTTTTCAGATTTTTGTGGCTTATCTTTCTAATTTCCTTTTTTCCCTCTGCAGTCTCTGCTTTTTTTAGCCCATTGCACAGCGCCACTGTGTGGACCCCGAGGGGAATGAAACCTACCATTCTACTGAAAATGGGTATTATTAACAGTAATAACATAGTAGAAATTGAAAGCTGAAAGGAATTTTAGAAACCATATTCTTTAAATCTTATGTTATATATGAAAAAGCAGAGCAGAAAATTGAGTTGCTTAGTAGTGGTGCAAGTCATTAAAGACAACTAGATTCTAAACACGTTTACAAATATTGGATTATTAAAGCAAGTGATGGGCCTGTTCCACTTCATAATATTTTCAATTTCCGTTGCCCTTCAAAAAATTGTATGGTACATCTTGTATTTATCAGTGTTTTAAAACCCCAAATGTTTGCTTTTAAATATTATTCAGAGTACACATTTTAAAAAATGTGATCTGATACTGAGAACTATGAACAAGATAATGATCTGAAAGTATTTATTCCACTAAATGAAATTATTACAGAGACACTGCATGAAACAGAAAGACAGTATGCAGGAATTTATACCTTTCTGGATGAGGCTAATAGTCTTTCATTCATTCATACTGCATTTTCTGAACACCTGCTATTGTCAGAAACTAGGCTAGTTAAATGTAAAGTTAAATTAAATATATGATCATTGCTCTGAGTTGACCATTTAGTGGGTTCACTGTCTAAAAAGCTGGAATTATAATGTAGGCCTTCTAAATTCTTCTGCATTTAAAGTTCAATCCCATCATCAAACATGGCCTGAGCTCTTGACAACCAAGTCATTGATGTGCCTTCAAAGGTGATTTTGTTATTCAATAGCAACACCCAATCTCCAGCTCCTGCATCATTGCTGTTTGTTGATTCCAAGTCTGTGTTTTGTGTCTGGTCTGTTTTAGAAGGGAAAACAAAGAAATGAAACTCCCTAAAATGCATTCAGCCTTGCCCTTTATTGACGAGGAAATTCAAACGGTCATAATTGTGTGTGTGCGTGTGTGTACATCTCTATATTGCAAGCAAAACAGCACTGAACTTACAAGGATTTATAACACCGTGTAGTCCATCCCACTAAGCAAGTACTCCTGATACGGCTCTTCTCTAGGACACTACAAAGCTTGAACCAGTTGGAGAAGGCTTATCTGGTCTTATTAAAAATTAAAATATTCTTAAAACTTAGAATGGGAAAAGCAAACTTCCCATGTAGGCTCACTTACCAGTGCTTGTGGGCTGCTGAGGGTGCTGAGAAGACAGAGAGCTTCCCTCTGGAGCATCGGAAACTGTCTCTTCATCGGTAACTAGAAAAGGGGAAAAACAAAATTCTGCAACTACGGAGATCAATTTTACCCACATAGCGCTCAGTAAAAGAGATTGGAGAATGTTATTTGGCTGCTACCTGCTTGTAGAGGTTGTGCAAAAACCCCGGAACTGTGTGTTCTGCAGCTCTTGCTCTGGTTTTTGAATTTGTATCCCGCTGACTGCCCATCTGCTAGCCTGCCTGACTTAAAAGCACAGCATGCTGGACCTGTGTGGCGGTAGTGTTAGGCAAAGGGTATTCATGGTTTCCATCTGTATCCATCTACCAATCCCTCTAGCTGCCTGTCTATCTACACATCCACATATCTATCTACCTATTTATTGGTTAGGTGGCTTTGGAATCAGCCTCAGACTGGGTTGAATTCCCAATGCTGCTACCTGCTTGCTCCTGAGTGTGTTGGACAAGATGCCTCATCTCCCTAGCACTCAATTGTTTTCTTATCTGTAAAATAGAGATACTGACAGCATTTACTTCCTGGAATGTTTTGTGGGCATTAATAAGCTCATTCAGAAAGTATGTTTAGTACAACGACTGGCTAGTTTTTAAGCACAATCCTATGTTACTCTATAGTATCAAAAATGCTTAGGAATGTTTCTAGAAGTTCAGCTTAGTGCAGGTTTCTTCACCAGTCAATGAACAGGCCCTCAAAGGATGTAACAGCAGTGCCTGTCAATTTGCAAACAGTGATACTGACATGAGGAAGATGGGTAATGTCTTTATGAAATTTGTAAGTGCTTCTCAGTGATCTTATTTAATTTTTTTTGAGTGGGAGTCTCACTCTGTCGACCCGGCTGGAGTGCAGTAGCACGCTCATGGCAACTGCAACCTTGACCTGCTGGGCTCAGGCGATCTTTCAGCCTTCCAAGTACTGGAATTATAGGTGTGTACCACCACACCTGGCTAAATTTTTTATTTACTGTAGAGATGAGGTCTTGCCAAGTTGCCCAGGCTGGTCTTGAACCCCTGGGTTCAGGCAATTCTTTTGCCTCCACCTCCCAAAATGCTGGGATTACAGGCTTGAGCCACTGTGCACGGCTCAGTGTTTATTTAATCAAATAATTTTCTGTGGCTTTGAACATTCATTTTCTTAAGCATTTAAAATTTTTGAAAAGTACCTGGATTGTGAGAAAATTGAAGAAAGAGGAGAACTACTGACAACAAAAAGAGAAAAGCTGGAACACTAGTCAATTAGAACTGGGAACAAATGATAAGAACATAATATAGGAAGTATTGGGGACACATAGAATAAAATGTAGCAATAATGGTTAAAATCTTCTAACACAGTATATGCTATGTGAATTCAGACAATATCTTTTTTTTTTTTTGTTGTTGGAGTCTCACTCTGTCACCCAGACTGGAGGGCAGTGGCAACTCCCCGCCACCACAGCCTCGACCTGCTGAGCTCCGGCGATCCTTTCGCCTCAGCCTTCCGAGTAACTGGAACTACAGGTGCACACTACCACGCCCAGCTAGTTTGGGATTTATTGTAGAGATGAGGTCCCGCCAAGTTGCCCAGGCGGGTTTCGAACACGCGGGCTCAGGTAATTCACTCACCTCAGCCTCCCAAAGTGTGGGATTACAGGCTGAGCCACCGAGCCCAGCTAGATAATTTCATTAATGTACAAAACAAGTTTTCTCTCTTTCTTTCTCTCTCTCTCTCTCTCTTTCTCTCTCTCTCTCTCTCTCTCTATATATATATATATAAAATATATATATATATACACACACACATATATATATATATTTTTTTTTTTGAGCTGGAGTCTTACTCTGTCGCCCAAGCTGGTGCACACTCACGGCCACCCCAGCATCAACCTTCTGGGCTCCAGCAATTCTTCCACTTCAGCCTTCCAAGTAGTCAGAATTACAGGCGTGCGTTACCATGCCTGGCTAATTTTATTTTATTTTTTTTGTAGAGATGAGGTCTTACCATGTTGCCCAGCATGGCCTCGAACCTGTGGCCTCAGGCAATCCTCTTGCTTTGGCCTCCCAAAGTGCTGGGATTATAGGCTTGAGCCACTGTGCCCGCCCATCTCTATATATTTAAAATTAGAGTTTGTACTTTGATTTATCCTCTCAGTTAACAAACTGCTAAATAAAGTTGCATTTATACTGAATGCTGTTTTGATTAGGTGGATTCTAGTACATAATTATTTATTTCCCTAGTTGATCGGAATGTTATAGGCCTCTGCTAGCAAATGTGGTATCCACTAGCTACAATGACATTTAAATTAATGAAAAAAAATTTATTTTTGAGTTGGAATCTCACTCTGATGCCAAGGTTAGAGTGCAGTGACATGATCATGGCTACTGCAATTCTCTGGTCTCGGCCTCCCAAAGTACTGGGATTACAGGTGTGAGCCACCATGCCCAGCAAATTAATGAAAATTAAATAATATTATAAATTTAGGTCCTCAGTTGCAGTAGCCACATTTCAAGTTAAGATGTGGACAACCCATATTTACTGTGAGCTTGATAGCTTTCAAATACTTAAAGCAGTCCGACAAGATCAGTGATTTTATTAAAGAATGTGATTTTGATGTTGAAATATGTCAACATTTGAAAGATCTGTATGACTCAGTAAATCACTATTTTCCAAATGGCCAAGGCATGGTGTTGCAAAAATCATGCCTGGGTAAAAGTTCCATTGAAAATGCAAGATAGTTGAATGGATTTTAATGTAGCAGAATATGAAAAGTTCATTGATATAGTTCCAGGGTTCACATAGCAACTAACCTTTAAGAAGCTACCTCTTGTTGAGTTCTGGTGTAATATCAAAGAAGAATATCCACAATTACCTGAAAAGTCTATTAAAGTACTCTTTTAACTTCCAACTGTATATTTGTGTGAGGCTGAATTGTTTTTACATTCATTTCAAACAGCACAACACTTTGGAAGAGATTGAATGTAAAAATTATGAAAACCTAATTACTTTCTATTAAACCAGACATGAAAAAGACTTGAAAATGTAAAGCAGCACAATTTTCTCACTAATGTTTTTAGTGTTACAAAATATAGTTTTTGAAATAAAAATATGCCATTTTTGCTAACATGTAGTAGATTTATTTTTTAAATCAATTAATAAATGCACATCTTTAAAACATCTGTTTTAATTTCTAATAGGTAAATATTGACAGATATAACTCACATAAGTAAAAATTCTTTGGGTATCTCAATTATTTTGAAGAGTGTAGAAGAGTTCTGAAACTAAAATGCTTGAGAAATGTTTCTCAAATATTTAAAAAATCTCACCTCAAATGTAACAGGAAACTTAGATTCCTCACATGGAATATTAACAAAGGGCTGGGTGCAATGGCTCCAGCCTGTAACCCCAGCGTTTTGGGAGGCTGAAGCAGGAGGATTGCTTGAGGCAAAGAGTTCAGGACCAGCCTGGGCAACATAGTGAGATCTTGTCTCTAAAAAAATTTTTTTAAATTAGCCAGGTGTGGTGGCTTATGCTTGTGGTCCTAACTACTTGAGAAGCTGAAGGAAGCTCACCTGAGCCCAGGAGGTTGAGGCTGCAGTGACCCTTGATCATGCCACTGCACTTCAACCTGGGTGACAGAGTGAGACTTCGTCTCTAAATAAATAAATAAATGAATAATTGGAATACTATACTATACTATATAATTCCAAACATAGTCTAACTGATTCGTGTTGTTTTATTCTCCTACTCCAGACATTGAACTATGGGTTTCTTTTCCTCAGAACCCCTTAGACATGATGCTGGCATGATACCCATTTTCCTAGAGTTCTACCATGCAGAGAATATAGAGATGGAAGGGGTCAAACCCTTACTTGTAAAGGTGCTTTAAGGCGTGCTCAGCTAGAAATTTTTAAAAAACTAATTAGGTGAACGAAATACATGCAATATCTTCATGTCAATGTGGTAGCTCTCCAAAGGAAAAAAGTAATAAACGGAAGCCACTGACAGCTGATACTGGTGCTCCTCCTTGAATACTAGCTGGAGATCTGGCAGTGGGTGCTAAATAATCAATAGAGCACAGGTAAAAAATCATCCTCACTTACTATTAGAAACACTTATGACTATGATTTTGAGTCATATAGAACTGTAGCCATAAAGATGGAGAAATTGCCATTTCTCCCTCCGGAGTAAGTTTTGCAGATGACTTGAACAATTGCTGAAATGTACAAATGTATTTTTTTCCACCATTGTTGGTTCTCATATTCAATGTCTTTTGGAAGCATTTAGATAGTCTCATCGCCACATGGACTCTGCTCTAATTCCACTGATGGAGTAGTGACTAGACATGGGGCCGGGCATGAATCACAGCGTGGTGGGAGTGTGTGCAAAAGGTGACAGCGCAGCTGGGGCTGTGGGTCCCTGGGTCTTCCAAGGCAACTTCCTCAGTAATGCTTCAGGTTTCGTAAGAAAATGACCCGTGGAAAGTGAGTGGTAGTCAGAGGGCGCCTGTCAACCACAGCCACAGCCCCCACAGGGCAGCGCAGAAGCTTTCCCACAGCGAGGTTCTAAGCAAGCTTGCCTGTCACCAGCAGTTATTTCGTTTGATAAAAGAACTGTTTCAACAAATGCTTTGTCATCCACAGTGTCCTCTTTCTCTAATGTGTGTGATTCCTTGTACTAAAGGAATCTGTTTTTACGTGAAGTACCTTGTAAAGCAATGAAGTCCAGAGTCCTACTAATGATAGATTTGTGACCCATGCGACTCCTTATAGGGTGTCTCTTGGTTCAAATAATTGTGTATAGTTTTAAAACGATTTCTTGGGCTTTTGGGGAAGGAATCATAGAATAGAGATTTTGAACATGGAGGCAACTTCTCTTCATGTCTTTAAGGCAGTGGCACCATCCAGCTACCACAACCTTGACCTGCAGGTCTCAGGTGATCCTTCTGCCTCAGCCTCCTGAGTAATTGGGACTACAGGCATGTGCCACCACACCCACCTAATTTTTGGATTTATTGTAGAGACAAGGCCACACCATGTTGCCCAGGCTGGTCTTGAACTCCTGGGCTCAGGCAATCCTCTTACTTTGACCTCTCAAGGTGCTGGGATTACAGGCCATGAACTATCATGCCTGACCTTTATGTTTGATGTTTGAAATGTTGTTCTACTCAGAATATTAATATGATTAAACTAAAACCTTCAAAAGTTATAATGAAATAAATATAAATAGTAATCATGTCAATGTAACTACATGAATGTTTTATAATAACATAAACTATACTGGTAAGTTTAGATTTATTTCAGTTATTATTATCTTCTTTTGGGTCAAGTACAAAGATGCATATGACTGCTTACAAAACACAACTGTAATAAAACTACTTGAAATCATTATCAAAAGGCAAGTGTGGCCGGGCCTGTAATCCCAGCACTTTGGGAGGCTGAAGCAGGGGAATCGTTTGAGCCCAGGAGTTGCAGACAAGCCTAGGCAACATAGCAAGATGGTGTCTCTACAAAAAATAAAAAAATTAGCTGGTGTGGTGACATGTATCTTTAGTCCTGCTACTTGGGAGGCTGAAGTGGAAGGATCACCTGAGCTTAGTTGGTGAGGCTGTGGTGAACTGTGATTGGAACTGAAATCATGTCACTGCACTCCAGCCTGAGCAACAGAGTAAGACCTTCATTAAAAAAAAAAAAAAAAGGCAGCCAGGCTCAGTGGCTCAGCCTGTAATCCCAGCACTTTGGGTGGCCGAGGTGAGTGGATTGCCTGAGCTCAGGGGTTCAAGACCAACCCGGGCCAACTTGGCGAGACCTTGTCTCTACAATAAATAAAAAACGAGCCAGACGTGGTAACACATGCCTGTAGTTCCAGCTACTTGGAAGGCTGAGGTGAAAGGATTGCCTGAACCCAGCAGGTCAGTACTGGGGTGGCAGTGAGCCACTGCACTCCAGCCTGGGCGATGAGGTGCGATTCCAACTCAAAAAAAGAAAGAAAGAAAGAGAGAGAGAAAGAGAGAGAGAGAGAGAAAGAAAGAGTGAGCAACCATGACTGTATAACTAGACTTTCTGTATAACTAGGTCAGAATGTCAGAACACTTGCAAGCCTGTCACTCAGCTGGAGAAATTTCAATCATTAACGGAATTTGCTATTAAAAAGAACTTTGTTGGCAGTGCCCACTCCATTTAATTTTGCTCGATAATACAATATTAAGATAAATTTTAAGATAATTATAATTAAAGACAATCATTAGTTCTTCTTACTCAAATCTTCAAACCGGAAAGGTGCTACCAGTTTTCTCCCTTGCAGGCCTTTGTGTCGGATAATGCAGTCCACTGAAGAATTTCTGCCATATGCGTGCACTATGAGTGTGCTGGTAGTATTACATTTCTTCCCATCAGTTTCAAATTCATGGTGGGTTCCACCTATACAGCAATTTAAAGAGATGTGTATGGTTATGACTATTTTTTGTTTGTTTGTTTGTTTGTTTTTTGAGTTGGAGTCTCACTCCATCGCCCAAACTAGAGTGTAGTGGCATGCTCCCGGTCACCGCAGCCTGGACCTTCTGGGCTCCGGCGATTCTTCCGCCACAGCCTTCCAAGTAGCTGGAACTATTGGTACATACTACCAACCCTGGCTAATTCTTGATTTATTGTGGAGATGAGGTCTCACCAAGTTGCCCAGGTGGGTCTTGAACCCTCAGGCTTAGGCAATCCACTCACCTTGGTCTCCCAAAGTGCTGGAATTACAGGCTGAGCCACCGAACCCGGCGGTTATGACTATTTAATGCTACTGGATGGGCTTGGTTCTATTAGAGGCCAACGTCTGATTTCATGGCAAACACTGGATTTCTAACTTTATTCTAACCTCAGTTAGCTGCCTTAAATGAGGGGGGACCCCAAAAAACCCAGAATTTATTTATAAAAATTGTGTATTGGGGAAACAAACAAAAAACCTATTGGGTTGAGATTAGGTGATTAAGGAGGGTGGGGTATAGGGCTCATGCCACTTTGCTCAAAAACTGCTGAGCAGACTGGGCAGGTTGTTCATTTAAATCACCCATCATGAAATGGGCAAATGTGTTGAATCTCCAAAACATTCACTAAAGTCGAACACAGCTTCTCACAAAACTAGCTGGTACACCGATGCAGATGGGTTTCTAGAACACTTAGTGGGGGAAACCTGTACTACAAAGGACCCACCCTCCAACAAATAATTCCAGTTTTTTGCCCCCCCCCCCCCCTTGTATGTGCTTGGCACTGGTCACAAAGGCAAGCAGATGAATAAGAATGGATCGATTTCTACAAACCCTTCACTACTAGGGGTTGAGGGGAGTTCAAAACTTATATAAGAAGAACAGCTCCATGCTATTGTGAAACACAAAGACTCAGGAGCTCACTCAGGTTGTGTGAATAAGGCAGATTAAGGAAGAAGTCTTATAGTGAGGTAGGTTTGGCACTAGACTGGGAGTCAGCTCTTGGTATTAGGCCTTTTCTCTCTAGAACTCCATTTGGCTGTCAGTTTTCTCAGCTCTACAGGGTCTCCTGAAACTCTAAGAATGTTGATTACATAGATATTGAAGGTAGTGTCTGTTGAAAATGTAAGCAAATATACGTAGTTTCTCAAAATGGCAATTAGCTAGTTCTCTTGTTTTAGAGACTCAAAATTTAGATTCCTTGTTATCAGAATATTTTAAATCTAGCTCTGTGGGTAGAGGAAGATCATATCTATTCCAAACACATGCATTATGCTAAATATATGTTCAATGTTATGCCTGTGAAAGTTTATGCTCAGAGGTAATAGCTATATTATACTTCTTACTTCAGGAAATGTTGCCAAATTGTGAGAAGCCATTATTATATTCTACTTTGGGCTTCTACGTATTTTAAACTAGAACATTTTCATTATCTGTGATTAGCCTTTCAAAATTAAGGTATAATATTGATTGGTTATAAGGATAATTTGTCTGCAAAAGAACAGGTATATTATCAGAAGGTGTCTTATGACACCTTCTGCCACCAGAGGGTGCCAGAACATTGAAAAATTCCTTGGAAATATAAGAAAGGAAAAGAAAAGAAAAATGGTTTCTTCACTTACCATAGAGCTCCATCCCATTCCCCAGGAGCCATGTTATCTGAGGAGGGGGCTTGCTTCTCAGGGTGGAGCATTTAAGTACAACATGTACTTCTCCATTTTGCTTTCTGATAACTGAAGCTTCCACGGTTGGTTTGAAAGGAGTTGCTAGAAGAAAATTGATTTTTCTGTGCTTAATTAGTTGGTCTATATATCTCAGCAAAACACAGAGCCTAACAATCCGTAGGGATCGTTCTAGGGTATAGTCTAATTCATGGACATACTATTTTACTTGACCTTTTACAGAATACAGTCATGTTAAAGGGCATTTATGTGCTTGTAAAACTCCTTGGGCTGAAGGCAGAATGTTTTGTTATTCAGAGTGCAATTAGTCCTTGAAAATTCCCAAATAGACTATTCTTTTTTTTTTTTTGAATTGGAGTCTCACTCTGTCGCCCAGCCTGGAGTGCAGTGGCATGATCATGACTACAGGTGCACACCTGATTTTTTGCAGAGACAAGATTGCGCTATGTTGCCCAGATGGTCTTGACCTCCTGGGCTTAAGCGATCCTCCTGCCTTGACCTCCCAAAGTGCTGGGATGACAGGTATGAGCCACTACATCGGACCTGGGATATTATTATTTAGAGATCAATAAAAAGCAATGCTATTAATCAGCCTCATCTCTTCTGCCACAAAAAGAAAAAGAAAGTAAAGCTAGTAAGACATATACAGGACATAGCTGGCCATGGCCGAACTTAGTAAGTCCCAGATGACTGGGAGGCTACCACTTCCTATTTGCACCTCCCAACCCCAGCGCTCTACAGAAGAGAGGAATTGTTTTGGCAGAGAATGTAAGCAGATCATTCAGTGCAGCTACATCTGAATTTACTCTGTCCTAGACTGTGCTGTCATGAGGTTCCACTTCATTTACATCCATGTTTTGCTTCCTAAGCTAGGGCAAACCCCTTATGGGCAGAGATTGTGCCGACCTCGTCTTTGATTCCCTAGAGCCTCACACAGTGCCTGGCACAGGGTGGCAGCTTATCAAATATTCTTTCCTTTTAGTTCCCCATAGAGAAAATTTAGTTGATGCTAAAGACAAAGTTCAAGAGTTCACATTCAATCTAGGGCTTGCTTCTCAAACTGTTCTCTCCTGTTTCCTTTCAAAAAAAAGGTGGCAGAGGTGCTTCAGGAAATGCCTGACTCTAGGTAACCATCATAAACTAAAATGTTAGGTTTAGAAACAGCAAATCGCGTTCATATCAGGATTGCTCCCATGCTGGGCTTACTCGCCAGGGCACCTACCCAGCACAACCACTTTTACTTCCTTTGTGCTCACGAAGTGGCTGTACTGTAAACACTTGTACACGCCTTCATCTTGCAGGGTCACGTTGGGCACATGGATGGAGAGCTGGTTGGCCGAGTGTTGAAGAAGCTGGTATTTGGAATTTTTTAAAGCTGTACAAGAGAGAAATGGAGCTGTTGTGAGGAAAGGTATCAGATGAATACAGACTGATCATTCACCAGAACAGTTTTTGATTTTCAGACTTTAAAGGAACAAATGCCATGTCTTCTAGTGATGTCAGCTGATACTTCTCAAAGTTAGTTTAGGAAATGAAATATTTTGATAGTGGAATCTGTGAAATAAACAAATTGTTTTATTTGTGTGTGTAGGAAATTAAGAACACTATGCTGGTGGAGTCAGGTTGCAGGAGTATTTTACTCTTTAAAAAATGTAAGGGGGAGGGATTGGCAGTAGTGGGATTCTGCAGAGGGAGGGGGGCACACCTCATCGACAAGGTATGTATAATGAACATTTGTATACTTAACCATGAATTGTATCCCACATCTTTAAAATAAAATTTTAAAATTTTAGGCTGGGTTCGGTGGCTCAGCCTGTAATCCCAGCGCTTTGGGAGGCCAAGGTGAGTGGATTGCCTGAGCCTGTGGGTTCGAGACCTGCCCAGGCAACTTGGTGAGACCTCATCTCTACAATAAATCAAAAACTAGCCAGGTGTGGTAGTATGCGTGCCTGTAGTTCCGGCTACTTGGAAGGCTGAGGCGGAAGGATCACCGGAGCCCAGCAGGTCAAGGTTGCGGTGACTGGGAGCGTGCCCCTGCACTCCAGACTGGGTGGTGGAGTGAGACTCCAACTTAAAAAAAAAAAAAGTTTTTAAAAATGTCATGGAAGGTGTTTCACCATGATTTACCCCTTTGAAATCTGATTCATTTGAGGTCATCTGCTCACAATGAATGTGAAGAGTGGAAGATAAATACACTGATCAGTGTTTTTAATTTTTTAACAGTTTGTTCTTATTTGAAGCTTCCCACAGATTATGACTTGGTTCTTTTGAAAAACAAAAAGGCAAGTTCCAGAAAGTTCCAACCAATAGCAAATGCTCCTCTTGTGTATTGACCTGGGATTTTTTATTTATTTATTTATTTATTTATTTTTGAGTTTTACTCCGTCGCCCAGACTGGAGTGCAGTGGCCGCTCCCGGCCACCGCAGCCTCG
>NW_007246070.1:901323-930545 GCF_000164805.1 Carlito syrichta | reverse complement strand
GCAGGGGCTCAGGCAGTCCATTCACCTCAGCCTCCCAAAGGCGCGGGATTACAGGCTGAGCCACCGAGCCTGGCTTGACCTGGGATTTTCATCTGAGATCAAAGGTCCCTTAGCAAATCAGGGACTCTTGAAATGAATGTTTTTGTTTTTTTACTGTTAAGATTTACAATATGAACATGTCTAAGATAGTTAAACTTTGAATGGCTGACTAAGAAAGGTGTTCCTCATCTGGAACAATGGTTGTATGCCCTGGAGCACTGACATTATATGAGCTAGAATTTAGGGTTCTCAACCTCTGCTCTAGTGACATTTGAGTCCATCATTCCTTGTTATGGGGATGTTCTCAGTGCATCATAGAATGTCCAGCAGCATCTCTGGCTGCTACTGACTAGATCCCAGAAACATTGCCTTCCTTTCTACATTTGGAAAACCAAAACTACCAGACACTGTCAAATGTCCACTGGAAGCAAGATCATTCCAGGCTGAGAACCACTGAGCTAGATCAAGCCATTCTGCTACAGAAATTCAAGAATGTCCATCTTCTCCCAGTTCACCAAAAACAAAACAGCAAAATGCATTACTTAGCAGAATTTCTCTACTTTAAGTTTTTTTCTCAGAACTTTTTTTCTTTCTTTCTTTCTTTCTTTTTTTTTTTTTTTTTGAGTTGATGTCTCACTCTGTTGCCCAGACTGGAGTGCAGTGACTGCTCCCAGCCACCGCAGCCTCGACCGGCTGGGCTCTGGCAATCCTTCCGCCTCAGCCTTCCAAGTAGCTGGAACTACAGCACATGCTACCATGCCCAGCTAATTTTTTGATTTATTGTAGAGATGAGGTCTCGCCAAGTTGCCCAGGCAGGTCTCGAACCCGCAGACTCAGGTAATCCACTCACCTCAACCTCCCAAAGCGTGGGATTACAGGCTGAGCCACCGAACCCGGCTGGCTATTTTCTCAGAACTTTTAACAATTAGTATCATTTATTCTATTGAAATATAGTATGAATAGTTGATTTGGCTCAAAATAATATATGTGGTTATTTTATATTGAACATAACAATATTTGATAATGCTTTCAAAACATGTCACATTTTTTAGAGGCTTTGCTTTGTAAAATAAGAATAAAATTTGTGGTTGGGTGTGGTAACTCACGCTTATAATCCTAGCACTTTGGGAGGCTGAGGCAGGAGAATTGCTTGAGCCCAGGAGTCTGAGACTAGCCTGGGCAAATAGTGAGACCTTGTCTCTCTAAAAAAAAAAATTATCCAGTGCTGGTGGTGTGCGCCTGTAGTCCCAGCTACTCAGGAGTCTGAGGGAGAAGGATCCCCTGAACCCAGGAGGCTGGGGTTATGGTGAGCAATGATTGTATCACTGTACTCCAGTCTGGGCAACAGAGTGAGACCTCAACTCAAAAACAACAACAGAAAAATGAAGTTTGCTATTTTAGAGACTTTTCCAAGTATTTGGCAGTAAGGAATATTAAGTGAAGCTATAAAGTGGTTTCATCATTACAAAGAAAGATTTAGTAAAACCCTGCCCAAGATAAAAAAGATGAACTAAATAGACATTTAAGAGTCCTTTTTTCAACTCAGACATTCTGCACTCATTTTGTGTGTGTTTGTGAAGAAAGAAAAGACTGCCCTCATTTCCAAAGTCATACATGCTGTCCATTGCTATTGCTTAGAAATCTTTTATGTTAAGACCAACAGGAGAGGAAGAAATATCTGGAAGGGAGCTTTGTAATGTGACTTTGGATTGCTCAGCTGGCTCCAGGTGTGGTGTGATGGCGTTGGCTATATGGAGACAAAAAGCCTGGTTGTCATTTTGCAATGGTTGTGTCATGGTAGCTGAGAGTCAAAAAGTGATGAGGGGGTGGGGTGGGGACATGGAAATGTGCTTTGTAATTTGAGCCCCTTTTGACGACCGTTCTGGTGGGGTTTCCATTTCAGACTTCCTGTCCCCCAAAAGCAGCCTGTGTAGAATAACAGGCTGTGGAGGTGTGATTCACGTGTAACGGTGGATGGGCTGAGCCCACCCTTTGGGTGACTCATGCAGGTTTTCTGTCCTACCACTCTATGAGGCTGGAAAATCTCTCAGATCGAGGTCTGCTGGTGAGTTTTTTCTTTTTTTCACTTACCAGAATGCTCATTTAAGAATATGGTGAACCCTGAGGGGGTTAGCCACTGGAGGGAGGTGGTCTTCAACAGAGAAGTGACACACTTTAGAGTGAGTGTCTGGCCTTCCTCCAGGGTGATGGTTTCAGTGTGGTTAGTCAGAAAGGCCTCTGTGGAGAAAGAGAATTGGGGACAATCAGACTGGCAGGGCTGAGCCACAACTGCTGTGGCAGGATTTAGTTTCAACACAACCTCATTCATTCATTTAACCATCTATTGCATACTTTTTCTAGAAAAAAAGCCAATACAAAAATGAGATGAGAGAAGCGAGCACTGTGTATAGGAGTAGTAAAGGTGACCCCTGAAAAAGGGGACATTGGAACTAGGTCTGGATAAAGAGATGGGGTTTTGACAGGAGGAAACAAAGTTGAGCAATAGTCCAACAGGTATTGGACGCTTGCTTGGCCATATGCCAGAAAGTGCGCCAGGTCATATTGCCTGTATTTAACTTAATTTTCAAACTAACCCTATAAAGGAAGAATTATCATGCTTACTTTATAGATAAGGAAACAGAGGCTCAAAGTTACAGAGCTCATGGAGCTGGGATCTGTACCCAGGGCTATGGACGTCAAAGGCCATGCTTATGTAACTACTCTGTCCTATCTAAGTGATGCGACCCCAGAAAACTCAGCCTTTCTGCCTTTGGTTTATATGATGGGCATCTTTACCTTCAAGTACAAGTTGTGTGACTAGGATTCTAAGAAAGAATGTTATGACCCTGTGGTGCTCTTGTGAACTGTGAAGCTGTCTTTCACAAGAATAGCTAAGCCCCACCTGCTGGAGAGCTTCTACACCAGAGGGAGGATGTTCTAAGATCTCTTCCAATTCAATATTCCATAGCCACGCTTTCTCCAGGCAAACATGAGAGTCTAATTTCCTCGAATCACAATCCCCAGAGAATGAAAAACAATTGGTCCTAAGCAGCTGCAAATTTCTCTCCCCCAAAAAGAAGTCGATGGGAAAATAAACTGGTATTTTTGCTGATTATGTCTTCAAATTTTAAATTAAAATTTTTTTTCCTGAGGAAAAGGCAATTTTTATCCATGAAGGTACAAAATATTTTTATAAACAGAAGAATACCAAGGGGTTATAAATTATGAATAGCAAATGCAACAAGTTTTACATCATCTTTAGACCTTAAAAAAAAAGAGAAACCAGAGGGGAGTTTATTTTCTTGTGATAAGTTTCAAGTATTAGGAAAAGTGCTTTGGAGAGCTCTGGGAATTAATTGGTGCCTTACTTTTTTGCTTTCTTCACTCCTAGGTCATTAATTTCAATTTAGCCTCCAGTGGTAATAACCCAGAATTACTGTGTTGTATTCAGATTGACTTTCAAGGGAAACAGTTTGCTTGAGTTCTAATGGAAAAATACCCATATCATCTGCCAGTACTGTAATGAACAACAAGGAGCCAATGAAAAGAGATTTCTGCTTTCCAAAAAGCATTGAAGCATAAGACCAGAGTTCTGCTTACGTCTGACCATTTGAAAATGTTCTCATCTATAAAACAATCCATAGTTGAGTAAGGATAACAATATTAATAGAGAATGGCAATGGAGTTTCTTCTAAGGGATTATTGCCGATAAAGATTTGGAACTAAATGACTATTTAGTCCCTATTCTTGTGTCATCATGACATCGATATTAGGCTGGCAGGGAAACTCATGGTCCTCAATCAAGGTAGTACACTAGAATCACCAATGGAGCTTTCAAAAAACCCCAATGTCTAGGCTGCTCCCATTACTAATTAAATCAGAATCCCTGGTAGGACCCACATGTCAATACTGTTCCCAATGAACACAGTTGCAGTGCAATGAATAATTAAAATTCCAGAGCTCCGTGGATGATCCTCAGGAACTTGGAATCAACACTTTGCTTTTGCAAGAACCACACAGAACAGGAGGATAAGTGCCCATCTTATTTTCAAAGACTTCCAGAGAAAGACATTCTACTATCCTACTGTATCTAACTCCTGATATTCTTAGTTGGACTGAGTATTCTCTCAGCAGAAGACTCCTAAATCTAGTAAGAAAAAAAAGAGAGCAGATAGAGACCCTGACTCTGAAGTCATCTGACCCTTAAGACAGGGCATGAGTCAGGGTGGGGCTGGTAGTGGTACCAAGGAGGAGCCCAAATCTGTCTTTTTATTACTTTTACCCTTTTTTTTTTTTTTTTTTTTGAGTTGGAGTCTCACTCTGTCGCCCAGACTGGAGTGCAGTGGCACGCTCCCGGCCACCGCAGCCTCGACCTGCTGGGCTCTGTTGATCCTTCCCCTTTTCCTTCCAAGCAGCTGGTACTACAGGCGCGCACTACCACGTCCGGCTATACTTTTACCTTTTGATCATAATTCTTTCTATCCTCTGAAGGTATCTTTTCCATACATAGCCTGGTCAAATAATTAAATAAGATAATGCCTTTAGTTTCATTACCTTTTCCTCACCCCTTCCCACCTACTACACCTGAATATAGTATAGTTTGTCGATGATTCTTTGCCTGGGACAGAAGACACAGGAGTTCTCCAAACTGGCTAGAGCATGTGGAGATATCCACTTGTCTCACCATAGATCCTGTGGACTCCCCCCACCACCTTTTTTTCTTTAAATCAAGCCCAATGCTTCACTCTTGAGTTGTAACATCTCACTAGACTCACGTTGACTAGGTAGTCACCCCAAACACCCAGATCTTATTCAGAGAATTGTGGTCACATCACGTTGTCCTCATTCTGTGTTGATGTGTTTCATTTTGGGACCAAATTTCAGGTTTCACATTCTCCCTAGATCAGTTTTATTTGTTCACTTTCAACTGAAGGGTCAAGATTTCTGAGACATTTTGATCTTGATACTTCAATCTGTCAGTAGCCGACTAGGCTTTGTGCCATCTGAACTTATTTCAAAGGGGAGATGTATTGTATTTATATCAGCATCCCTAACATGGGTGGCATGTGATATGGTGGTTAGAACATACATAGGAGCCAGATTGCCTATGTTGAAATCCTGGCTCCCCCACTACCAATAGCATGAATTTGGGCAAGTTGCTTGTCTCAGTTTTCTTACCATAAACACAATAGTACTCATAGAGTTGTTGAGATGATTAAATAACATATAAAGAACCTAGAAAAGTACTTGGTGCATTGTAAGCATCATGCACTACTATTACTTGGTAAGTAGTTCTCAAAAATTATTTGAAGAATTGAACTGGCTCTTGCTTTCAAAAGAAAAACAGAAAGGATCAGTGTTAAAAAAAAACAAAACAAAACCCTTGTAGCTGAGCAGAGATCTCCTTCCCAAATGTTACAGGACTATTTATTATTAAACATTCTAAGGTCCTAGTAGACATTAAAAGAAGAAGCAGTTATAGATACAATAAACTTATAATTGGAACCACTCTGGAGAGTTAAGTATTTTGAGGATCAGATAATGATAATGAGTTAATTTTTTTTTGCAAATTAGGTGCCAAGGGTAGAGTTAATCATACAACTCAGTTCATGGTACACTATCATTATTTTATGAAGAGAGAGAGGTATAGAATTGTGTGGAATAATAAAATTATAAAATTGCCTTTTGCTTCTGGCCTTTCTTTGTCTCATAAATTGTTTGCTATTGAAGCATTAATTTATTTGCACACGGCCGGGCTTGGTGGCTCAGCCTGTAATCCCAGCACTTTGGGAGGCCGAGATGAGTGGATTGCCTGAGCCTGCGGATTCGAGACCCGCCTGGGCAACTTGGTGAGACCTCATCTCTACAATAAATCAAAAAATTAGCCGGGCGTGGTAGCGCACACCTGTAGTTCCAGCTACTTGGAAGGCTGAGGTGGAAGGATCGCTGGAGCCCAGCAAGTCGAGGCTGCGGTGGCTGGGAGCGGCCATTGCACTCCAGTCTGGGTGACAGAGTGAGACTCCAACTCAAACAAACAAACAAAAATTTATTTGCATACATGTGTGTCAATGTTGCTCTAAAAAATGTACTTCTTTAAAAAAGAATCTCAGCCGGGCTCGGTGGCTCAGCCTGTAATCCCACACCGGGAGGCTAAGGTGAGTGGATTGCCTGAACTCGCAGGTTCGAGACCCGCCTGGGCAACTTGGTGAGACCTCATCTCTACAATAAATCAAAAAATTAGCTGGGTGTGGTAGTGTGCACCTGTAGTTCCAGCTACTTGGAAGGCTGAGGCGGAAGGATTGCAGGAGCCCAGCAGGTCGAGGCTGCGGTAGCCAGGAGTGACCTCTGCATTCCAGTCTGGGCGACAGAGTGAGACTCCAACTCAAAAAAAAAAAAAAAAAAAAAAAAAAAGAATCTCTGCCGCTCCCGCCACAAAATCAAATCTACTTGTCATTAGACCCCACATACTCCATCTACCTTACAGCATCTGGAAGGATTGTCCATATTCTCCACTTGGTCATCAGACTCCATCCAATCTTGTTTATTCAAAATTTTTCTCCTGCATTGCCTCATCTCTCCTCTGTATCATCATTTTATTTCTCTTTAACTAGCATTCTCATCAGCACACAAATGTACTATTATTTCTCCCATATTAAAAATTTGGTGTCATATTCTTCTCCAGCTACTGCCGTATATGTCCCTCTCTTTTACTAAAAAAAATTTCTAAAAAAATTATCCATATTTGCTCATTGCACTCTTCCTTCCCTGATCTGGTTTTCAACCTCACTACTCTACTGAAGCTGCTCCTTTTCAAGCCACCAGAGACCTTCACATGGCTCAAACTAATGGTCCATTTCCAGAACTTATCTTATTCAACTTACTGTATGCTTTTTCCATAACTGATCACTCCCTGCTCCTTAAAACGGTGTCTTGACTTGGTTCCCTAGATATCAGTCTCTCCTTGCTCTTCTCCTAACTTACTGACTGCTGCTGCTTTTCAGCCTCTATTCCCGGGTTCTCCTCATCTATCTCCCTCTACACAGTGGAGAGTGACCCTGGTCTCTTCTCTCTCTATTCTCACTCCCTAGGTCATCTCATCTGGCATCATGCTTTGCTGATGACTCCAGTTAGATGTCTAAAAGGCCTATCAAACCTAACAAATACTAAGCCAATTCTTGATTTTCTTCCTGCAAATGTGTTCTCCTAGATTTTACTACCAGCAAATAGTAAGCCCAGTTATTTGGGCCAAAAAACTCAATAACTCTGCAAAGAAGGTATTGTTATTCCCACTTTACAGATGAGGGAATAAAAGCTCAGAGGGTAAGCAGCTTTCAAGTCATGATTTGAATCTAAAGCTGTCTAACTTCCATTGCATTAAAGTGCTTTCTGTTTTACTCTTTAATTCTTGTGCACTGTCTTGCTTCCCATAAACCGATGAAAGTTTCTAGGGGACAATGACTATGTTTTATATTTCTCTAAAATTTATTCTTTACAGAAACTATTACAGTGTGAGCTTAACAAGTAATGATTTAATGCCAGTTCTCATGATGACACCATCATGCAGGTAATGAATAGGTATCTTTGTTCTCCTGTTGTTACTAAGAATACTGAGAAACAGGAGGGAAGGCACTAGAAGAAAGTTACACATTGAGCAATGAGAGAACAAAGACTAATGTTAAGAAATATGCCCTCATTTCGTCCCTTGGGACTGGAAGTTGACACTTAGAAGTTTTGTCAATGTTCTTGCCATTGGTAGAATGATTGTCTAGACAGAAAGACTGCATTTGGTAAGAAGCAAATGCAGCCTGTTTAGAAAGAAATGTCTCTAATTTTAAAGATGCATATATCATTTGTCTTTTTCTTAGAATGTAAGTTTATGAATTAAATGGCATCATTTAACTCTTACGACACCTTACACTTTGTGCCAGGTGCAGAAGCTCACACCTGTAATCCTAGCACTTTTGGAGGCAGAGACAAGAGGATTGCCTGAGCCCAGGAGCTCCAGACCAGCTTGGGGCAACATGGCAAGACCTTGTCTTTATAAAAATAAAAAATTGGCCAGGTGTGGTGGCATGCACCCGTAGTTCCAGTTATTTAAGTGACTGAGGCAGAAGGACTGCCTGAACCCAGGAGGTGGAGGCTGTAGTGAACCATCAGCGTTCCACTGCACTCCAGCCTGGGTGGCACAGAGTGAGACTCCAATTCAAACAAACAGCATCTTACACATTGTGATGAAATATAATATGACTTTTTATCATAGGCTAAAGAACAGTATATCCTAAGATCAATGTTTGCTCTTGCTGTTGAGAATTCAGGGTCAGGCTGCTGACCAGACTGACCACACCATAGATAGATGCCCAAGTTTCACACGGAAAGGGTTGTGTTTGAGCACAGAATATTGTTTGTTTTCTCTACTCTTTGCTCCAAGCCTTGCTTTTGGCTTTGCGGGCCTATTTATGTTGCAGTATTGTCATGTAGACCCCACATTTGATTTAGAAACAGGAAGTCATTGTAGAAGGGAAGAATAGCCTTGGTGAGAAGCCACAGACCCACCCAGCTTCGCTTCAACTGTAGTGCTTAAAAATGTTTCCCAGTGTTTCTAGATCTTGCTAAAGGATGAAAGCAGAGGACACTGTGGCCAAGCTTTGTTGGCACAGTTTTCTAAGAAAAGGTTCTCCGTGATCTTCTCATTGCCATTGGAAACTAAATTGGAAATGTCTTTGGAATATTCTTTCACCCAATTTTGGAGTTAGACTTTCACCTTTGTTGTCAGAGGGATGAGGTTTGAGGTATCTTCTTTGCTTACCACTTCCTTCACTGTAGCTCAAATGGCAGGTGTATCCTCATTCACCCTTAACTTTTCTTATTAGACCCCGAATGCCATATGCCTACTTCCTAGTTCTCCCTCTCTGACCTCAGAGTTCTTATCTGCAAATTAGCCCTGCATGGCTTCACACACACTGAGCACACAGAGCCTGACAATTAATGACTGCTGTGGTGTCTCTCCTGGGAGGTCACCACTTCCTACTGGTAGGTCATATTTACTGAGTGGATTATTGACTTCTGGGCTTTGTCATTATCTCCATGACTGGATGCATCCATCCATGCATGGCCAAGTGTTATGAGACTGCTAGTTGAGCGTGGGGCTACAGATTTTGACTGATTTTTGTATGGAAACAGAACCTGTGACCTTCACCATCATTGCCACTCTCAGTCCCCTGAACTAATTGTCCTATCAGTGGATGGCTTCACACCAAAGCACATGTGATCGACTCTTAAGCAAAAGGGCATGCAGAAGTCACAGCCCCCTATCAGAGCACACACAGATAAAACCAGTGTAGTTCTTAAGATTCCTTGGTCTTTCCCAAAATTTTGGGAGTTGTCATGTATGATCTCTACCTCTACTATAGGTTATCATAGTCAACTGAAAAAAAAAATCTTTCTTTTTCTTGCCTTAATAGGCTGAATTTTACATGCAATATATTTAAAACCAGAGCAGAGCAATTCTGCCCTGTAGGAACCCCAAACTCGACATGTCCTATTGGAAATCATTCTCTCTATTACCCCATGCTCCACCCACGTGTGACACAGATGTACTACCTGCTCCTTCCCAGTGTTTCCTTATATTAATTCATGTCAATACCAACCACAGCATACCAGACATCTGAGAAGCGCTCTACCTCTTATTTCTCTAAAACACCTCTTTAATAAATTTATTCCTTTTTCACTGCTATTGCTGCCATGGTTGAGGCTTCCTTCACGTCTTTCCTTGACCATTGCAATACTTTCCTTCTAGTCTGTCTTCTCTCTAATTCATCATCCTCATCTGCTTCTAGAATTACATTTTAAAAACATAAATTTGATCATGTTTCTTCCTTCAGGCCCAAATTCCAGATGACTTGACTCCTATGTTTCCCTCTTGTGTCATCTGCTGACACTCCCTTCCAGACAGTCCATGCAAATGGCCACTTACTGTTTCCAGAAAGTTCCAGATTTTAGAAGATATTTTGCCTTTTTCCATGCTGTTCTCTTGGTCTAGAATCCCTTTCCTACCGCTTTCAAGGCTCAACTTCAAGACTCAAATTATACCACTTAGCCTCCCTCCTTCCCACATGACTTACTCTTTCCTCTAGTTTCTCAAAGACTTGGGATATAATTCTATTACAGTGCTTAGCACATTACTTTTTAATTCTTTAGTTACAGGTGTATCTCTGTGGATAGATTATAAACACATCAAAAAATTGTTTGCCATTCACTCATTTTAGCATAACGTAAGATTTTAGATATTGGTTGAATTAATGGATAAAAATGGGTAAATGTATATATTCTGAAATAAATATTTTAATGGGATGCTAACTCTGCTCTTTAAGTAATATATTAAATAATACAACTAGAGCTAAATTAAATCAGAGACATGCAATAAATTAATTTTCAAACCAGAGCCCTATTTACAAAACTATTATGAGGTATTAAGCAAAAATTTGCTTTAATTCAGATCATCACAAAAATGACTTTTATTATTTTTAGATAGAATCAATAGAGAAAATAGCAGGTGTAAAAATAAACCAGCTTTAGCCGGGCTTGGTGGCTCAGCCTGTAATCCCGCGCTTTGGGAGGCTGAGGTGAGTGAATTGCCTGAGCCTGCGGGTTCGAGACCCACCTGGGCAACTTGGTGAGACCTTATCTCTACAATAAATCAAAAATTAGCTGGGCGTGGTAGCGCATGCCTGTAGTCCCGGCTACTTAGAAGGCTGAGGCGGAAGGATCACCAGAGCCCAGCAGGTTGAGGCTGCGGTGGCCGGGTGTGTGCCACTGCACTCCAGTCTGGGAGACAGAGTGAGACTCCAACTCAAACAAAAAATAATAAAAATAAATAAATAAATAAATCAGCTTTGTCAAAATCGAATTATTTTTAGTACAGCTTTAAAAAAGTTGTCTCAACATGTCATCAGACATGTGACTTTTTCCTAGTCAAAAGAAGTATCAAAAGAACTACTCGATTGACAATTTTCTTTTATGCTTTTTTCATCCTATCCTCTAAATAACCCAAGTAGAGAGTTTTAAATTTAGTGGATTTGACATTTTCATTGTCTGCAATGCAAGTAAGTGGGGTACATCTTGAAAAATTCTTTTCTCCTAGTGTTTTGCTCATTCTAGGGATTATCTATTCCAGAGTAGCCTTGAAAAGAGAGTAGGCCTGGGCTCGGTGGCTCAGCCTTTGGGAGGCTGAGGTGAGTGGATTGCCTGAGCCCGTGGGTTTGAGACCCGCCTGGGCAAATTGGCAAGTCCTTATCTCTACAATAAATCAAAAATTAGCTGGGCGTGGTGGCGTGCACCTGTAGTTCCAGCTACTTGGAAGGCTGAGGTGAAAGAATCACTGGAGCCCAGCAGGTCGAGGTTGCGGTGGCCGGAAGCGGCCACTGCACTCCAATCTGAGTGACAGAGTGAGACTCCAACTCAAAAAAAAAAAAAAAAAAAAGTAAAGAAAAGAGAGTAGGCTACAAGATTATGAGACCTATTTTTGGCTATAAATTTTTGGCAGCCCATAGGAGTTACATAGCAGAAGCAGTCATAGTGATCTTCCTATAATTTAATTTGCTAAAATCAGCTGACAATTTATACCTGCCAAAATTAATGATTTGCTGCCTTTTTGCTGACAAGAAAGCAACGTGGTCAGCTCCTTTCCTATTTTGGATCTCTGACTGACCTGAATAAGGTCAGGGTGATCAGTCACTGCTCAAATGCCGTGAGCTCAGATGCCATCTTGGTGGCCTCTTAAATGAGTTTTCAGATTAGAGTTTTTCAATATTGGATCTTCCAAACTGTGCAGATCAGTGGCTTTCAAACTTTTGATCCCCATTAAGAAATACATTTAAAAAAAATCACAACCTAGTACACACACACACACACTTTAATGAAAAGTTTCATTGGGTGATACTTTGACTATGTGTTTTGTAGGCTGACATTTATGTTGTCATTTGCTAGCTTTGAAAACTTGGGCAGGTTACCTAACTTCTTTTAATCTCAATGTTCTCATCTGTAAATTGAGGATATCAATACCTACCTCAGTATTTTTACTAGGATAAATGTAATTAATATAGTGTGCCCAGCACTGTGCATGGTGCAATAAATATTTTGCTTCTCTATTTAACTAACATTTAAATAACTTATATTCCAGAGGACTTAGATTTATCTTAAGGCATATTTTTTTGCTGTTTATTAAAAAACTGATCTTACAAGGTATTTTTTATAGGCAATAATTCAAAGTCGGAAAAAGTTAAAGTCAGTTACAGGCTTCAAATTTTGGAATAATTGAAATTATTCTAATTTTCATTGTCTAAATGTACTCTTTCTGAATGCAATAGCTATTCTTTAAACCACTTATTGAAGAAACTAATATTATTCATTACCAAAATTAAATCTTTGTTAAGTGCCTCAGGGCACAGAGAGCAAAAAAAAAGAAGGTACTAATTGATGCTTATAAAATAAGGAATTGAAGTACTGTGTAAAATAGGATATCTTGTTTTTTTTAAATAGCATCCTTCGGATACTAGTCTACAGTGAAGGCAGATTTGGAAGGATAGATACATTTATTTCATGAAACAGAACTACAGATTCAATATTTGAAAATAAACACACCAAAAAGCAAGCACTGGATTTATGAGTGATTTCCTTTGCATAAATCTGATACAAGTTTCAATCAGAGACTCAGTGATACCAAGAACCATTTTGTATACCACCCCCACTTCTGGGTAAAAAAGGTACTGTATCTTTCCTTAATTTTTATAATGCCACATTAGAATTAAGCATCAAAAACAAATTTGAAAGTTATGGTAAACTGTAAAGTATAACTGACTTTTTAAAAATAAGCACAAGTTTTTCATTGGTATTATTATTAGACTCTGAACTGAGTAAGAGTTGTGTAGCGCTTTATCATTTCCAAAGTGCTTTCACATTTGAAATTTTATCCTTATAACAACCCAGGAAGTTTAGTAGATCAAACATTGTTATCATCTTCATTTCAAGATGCAGAAACTGAGTTTCAGAGAAATTAAATTATTTGGCTAAGGTCTATACAGCTAGAAAGTTTTAAAATCCCAAACTGATACTCTTTCAACTGACATACTCCTAAAAAACAGAGCCTGGTAAGCTTGTAACGCTTTGCCATAACATAGATCCCACAGAAATACACTCTATAATAATGCTTCTTATACTCTTTAGCAATTGAACAAGAGATTAAATAATGCAGCAACATCTTTGAGATGTATTATTTGAGCACAGCTTGAAGAGTATTAGTAAAGTTACCTGAATAGTCTTCTGCAGTGAGTCCTCCGTGCATGTCATTGACTGACTGATTGGTAGATTTGGCAAAACATTAGGTCAGCAGAGCAAAACATTAGATCAAATCCTTCGTTTCAAGTCCTTACCTTGTAAGGGGAACCAAGCCAGCAAACTGAAAACTCTCCACCACATATTGTGCTGTGCTGCTGTAACACTTTGTCAACTTCCTCTAGATTCTGAAATAAATGGAGTTGAGTAGTTTCTTTTGAAGGGGGAGAAGCAGTGGCTCTGTGACCTCATGTGTGTCAACTCCTCCATGTGTCTGGAAGCCCCCTCTTAGTTAGCAGACCCCAAAACACCTCCTGGTGGAACATTTTGGGGACCACATGTGTCATCTCAATGGTGGAGAGGTGTGAGTGCTGTGTTGGTGACAAGAATTGTTCTACCACAAGTGGGTAGTACTGGTAAGTCAACTAGTTCCAGAGCTTTTGGGGATCGGAAGGGTGGGAGGGGTACTAAAAGGTCTGTGTGTAGTGACATAATCCTTATTTTTACTTTTCTAGTTTATTAGACAATTATAATTAGACAATTTTGTTCAACCCTTGGGAATATTTTATATTTCTAACTCTGGCATCAATTTCTAATTGTTATCAGGGCATGAATTCATTCAATCACATACTTACTCATGTTTGAAATCTGTATATTTGTCCATCCACCCATCCATCCTTCCTTCTATCCATTCATTCGTCTCTCCACCTTTCCAGTGTCAAGTATGCATTGCTCTAAGACATGATCAGATGTGAAACATACATTTCTTGTTTTTTAGGAGAATATGATCTGCTGGGGGAGACAATGTATAAATGAAAAATTTTGGTATTTAATTCTCATTAATTGGGTAAATTGAGATAGACTTAAATTTCATTTTCTCCAGGGGCATATAGTAAAATACTAGGAGACATGTTTAGAAAACAGAGGTCAGTCTACAATGCTTGGAAAATTGTAAAAGAAACACTACTCACTGGTCCTAACTGAAATTAGTGTTAGTGTTAATAATCTATAAATTTATTGATAGTTTGGGTAGAGAAAACCATACCCATCAAAAATGCCTTTCAAATATTTTACTGGTTAAGTTGGTAGGAAGAGAATGAAAAGAGAGAGGAGAGGAAAGAGAGCTTTCTTAGAGAGTTTGCAAAATATGATGTAATATTTCTTATGTTGTAAGATGATATGAATGGTTTAGGCCTCTAGTTAAACAAACAAACAAAAAACAACCCCCATCCCCACAGATGTTTAGGGTCTACCCAGATAGATTAAATCAATATCTATCTGCAGTAAAAGATGCCTGTATGTTTTACAAGTTGTCCAGGTAGTATAAGGTAGAGCTTGAGTAAGTTGCATTGTATCATTTTTTAAAGTGAAGAATTAAGAAGTTTGCCTGATATGATATAATGAGTCAGTGGCAGAAATAAGAATATAACCTAAGATTTTTAATATGTATATAATATTCTTTGTTGTTTCTTCCTTTGTCCATGAGATTCCCTCCAGGGACTTCTAATTTTTATATTTGAGACTTCATGGGTATCCAAGCATTTGATCCTCCTGCTAATGGCGTGCCCTTACTTTAGAATGATGTTTTATTTTTGTTTCTTGTCCTCTACTCACTTAGTAATCCCAGAGAAAGTGAGTATAATGATTCTTCAAGCTTCCATGGAGGGTGTGAATTGCCCATGGCTAGCTAATAATTTCTTATATTTTCACCTAGAGGAATGCTGTTCTTTCTAGGATTTTCTTACACTTTTTTGTCGAGGCACAGGAGAGGACTCTACTTCCAATTGTGTCGGATGTGACTTCACGGAGCCAGCAACGTGTCTGGACATAGGTATTGGTAGATTTTCCATATCTTCAGTTTATCATCTAACATGAATGTATGAGGAAGTAAAAATCATTTTGACAAGAAACAAAAGTTAAAGTGTTATCATCAGACTTTTCACTTTAAGTCAGTGAGAGAAACTTGGACTAGTTTTTAACTAAATTCCACTAGGGCCCTGGAGAAGGGTCACTCTGCTTCTCTCTTTCCAATTGTGGTTTTCTGTAATTTTCTGTTTGTTACAAATGCACAAGAACATAAGTGGAAGTAATGGAAGGTCTACAGATCTCAATGTTTTTGGCATCAGGGACTGATTTCATGGAAGACAATTTTTCCACAGATTGCAGGGAGGTACAGGAGGGAATGTACAGTCAAACCTCACTGCTGATGTTAACATTAATCTGTATTTGCAGCTGCTCCCCAGTGCTGGCATTACTGCCTCAGCTCCACCTGAGATCATCAGGCATTAGATTCTTACTGCCTCAGCTCCACCTGAGATCATCAGGCATTAGATTCTCATAAGGCACGTGCAATCTAGATCCCTCACATGTGCAGTTCACAATAGGGTTTACACTTCTATGACAATCTAATGCCACTGTTGATCTGACAGAAGGCAAAACTCAGGCTGTAATATGAGTGATGGAGAGAGGCTAAAAATACAGATGAAGTTTCGCTTGCTTGCTTACCACTCACCTCCTATTCTGCAGCTTGGTTCCTAATAGGCCACGGGCCAGTACCAGACCCTGGCCCGGAGGTTGGGGATCCCTAGTCTACAGGACTCAGTGACCAGTGAATAAAATCTTCTGAGTCTGAAACCTAAATTTACAAGGTAGTCTGTTCATTGATTTAATGTGACTTTAGTGCATTATCTGTCAATCAAATGACCTTTTATTTGAGAATGAATTCACATGAAATTTGTCAGATGTTCATTTAACAGTAGACAAGTTGATTTTCTCTTTCTTTTTTTATGAGAGGGATACTAAAAAACCGGAATTTATTTATCAAAAATTGTGTGTTGGCTGGGCACAGTGGCTCATGCCTATAATCCCAGCACTTTGGGAGGGTGAGGCGAGAGGATTGTCTGAGTCCAGGGGTTCGGAACCAGCCTGGGCAACTTGGCGAGACCTTGTTTCTACAGTAAATTAAAAAATTGGCTTGGCATGGTGCCATATATCTGTATGGCACCATGTTCCAGCTACTTGGAAGGCTGAGGTGGAAGGATTGCCTGAGCCTAGCAGATTGAATCTGTGGTGGCCGTGAGCGTGCCACTGAACTCCAGCCTGGGTGACAGAGTGAATTTCCAGCTCAAAAAAAATTGTGTATTTATTCTTACATGTTTTCACTTTAGTCATGTTCAAAGTACTCTCTGTTTGATGCAATACAGCTATTTAGATGCCTTTTCCACTACTCAAAACAGTTTTTGAACTCATCAATTTCGATGCCTTTTAGTGCTTCTGTTGTTTTTTGTTTCACCTCTTCCACATTGGCAAAAAGTTTCCCTTTAAGGACTTTTTTCCTTTGAGGAAACAAGCAAACAAAAAGAAGTCTCTTGGGGCAAGATTGGGTGAATAAAGATGGTGGGGCAGGGGGCCATGCCATTTTTGGTAAAAAACAAACAAACTGCCGAATACTCAGGGTGATGCAGTCAAGTGCATTGTCATGGTGGAAGAACCACTCACCTGTTTGCCACAAAAAAATTCAATGAAGCTGGGCTCGGTGGCTCAGTTTGTAATCCCGCGCCTTTGGGAGGCTGAGGTGAGTGGATTGCCTGAGCCCGCAGGTTCAAGACCCTCCTGGGCAGCGAGACCTCATCTTTACAATAAGTCAAAAAATCAGCCGGGCGTGGTAGCGCATGCCTGTAATTCCGGCTACTTGGAAGGCTGAGGTGGAAGGATCGCCGGAGCCCAGCAGATCGAGGCTGCGGTGGCCCGGAGCGGCCACTGCACTCCAGTCTGGGTGACAGAGTGAGACTCCAACTCAAAAAAAAAAAAAATTCACTGAAGCCAAACACAGCCTCTCACAAAATGATAGCTGGTACACTGATACCTGTGGGTTCCTAGAACACTCACTTAGTGGGGGAGGTCTGTACTACAAGGGACCCTTTCTCCAAAAGATAATTCCAGTTCTTTTGGGTCTGGCTTCATATTCTCTAAGACATAAATTTATTTATATTATTATTTTGTTCAAAATGTTTTAGTGGTTCCTTTTTCCTGAAGATTATAGTACAAATCTTTAGTAAATAATTCAAGACTATTCACACCCTGACCCAAATCTACCTTTTCAACTTACTTTTCCACCAGTCCCCAAAATATACCCAGAGAAAATTGCGTGTCATTTTTCAAACACACAGTATATTTTCATAACCATAGTTCACACTGCTCATTCTATCTAAAATGGTCTTCTTTTCCTGGGGGATTATATTCATCTTTCAAGGTCCAAATCAAATGTGGCACTACTCAGAGAGGAGTACTTGTAGTGGGTAAGAGCATGGACTCCTGAACCAATCTCTCTGGATTCAAAGCCTTAGTTTCCACATCTGTGAAATGAGCATAATGGCAGTACTCATTCAAAGGGTTGTGAGAATTCAAGAAGTTAACGTACTTAGTGTCAGGCACATAGTAAGCAATGTTAGCTGTCACTATCTTCTAAACTCCAAGAAAAATAAATTCATCTACTTTTCTTTTCTTTGCTCCCATAATAGTTTCTTTCTCTCGATTGCATGAATTTTTAAATTTTGATTTATATCATAGTTATTGGGTTTTTTTTTTTTTTTGAGTTGAGGTTTTACTCTGTCACCCAGGCTGGAATACAGTGGAACAATCATGGCTTATCACAGCCTCAAGTTTCTGGGCTCAAGTAATTTTCTTGCCTCAGCCTCCAAAGTAGCTGGGACTACAGGTGCATACCACCATGCCTGGATAATTTTTTTTTTTTGTAGAGATGATATCTCATTATGTTACCCAGGCTGGTCTTGAACTTCTGGGCTCAGGCAATCTTCCAGCTTCTGCCTCCCAAAGTGCTGGAATTACAGGTATGAGCCACCATGCCCAGCCTGTATTATATTAAGTTGAATTTCCATCCATCTCACTAGCTAAATTCTGAGCTCCCAGAAAGCAGAGTTTGGCTTTTTAAATATTTATCTAGTATTTCCAAGGCCTAACACAGAATTTTTAATAGTATAGTTGATTTTAAATACCTTTATTGAGGTATAAGTGACATAAGGATCTGTACATATTTAAAATATATAATATGATCAGTTTTGACATATGCATACACCCATGAAATCATCATCATAATCAAGATGTGGATATATCTGCTATTGTCCAAATATTTGTGTCTTTCCAAAACTCATATGTTGAATCTTAATCCTTAATATTATAGTACTAAGAGGTGGTGCCTTTGGGAGGGATTGAGCCATGAAAGTTCTGCCCTCCTGAATGGGATTAGTGTCTTTATGAAAGTGGCCTGAGAGAGCTTGTTAATTCTCGCCCTTCTGTCATGTAAAGACACAGGGAAAAGGTACTACCTATGAGGAACAAGTTTTCACCAGACATCAAATCTGTTGATGCCTTGATCTGGAACTTCCCAGCCTCCAGAACCGTGAGCAATAAATTCTGTTGTTAAATTGCCCAGTCTATGATGTGTTGTTGTAGCAGCATGAATGAACTAAGACAATATTCATCACCCCAAAACATCCTTCTGCCTGTTGTAATCCTTCCTTCCACCCTTCCTCACCCCCTTTCTCCAGCAACTACTGATCTGCTTTCTGTCACTATAGATTAGTTTTTATTTTTCAGTGTTTTATATGAATGGACTCATACAGTAGGCCTTTTTTTTAGTTTGGCTTCTTTCACTTGGCATAATTATTTATAATTACAACGATGATATGGCATGTGTCAATAGTTCATTCCTCTTTATTGCTGAGTGGTATTTCATTACATAAATCCACCACAGTTTGTTTATCCATATACCAGGAGATAGGCTCTTTCCCATGGTATCACTTTTAATAAGTGTTTATTAGGCCAGGCTCAGTGGCTCAGTCTGTAATTCCAGCACTTTGGGAGGCCAAGGCGAGTGGATTGCCTGAGCCTGTGGGTTCGAAACCCACCTGGGCAACTTGGCGAGCCCTCATCTCTACAATAAATCAAAAAATCAGCCGGACTTGGAAGCGCGCACCTGTAATTCTGGCTACTTGGAAGGCTGAAGTGGAAGGATCACTGGAGCCCAGCAGGTCGAGGCTGTGGTGGCTGGGAGTGGCCACTGCACTCCAGTCTGGGTGACAGAGTGAGATTCCAACTCAATAATAATAATAATAATAATAATAATTGTTTATTAAATTGAACCAGCAGAACTTTTTAATTTAAAAAATGTGGGCCGGACTCGGTGGCTCAACCTGTAATCCCGTGCCTTTGGGAGGCTGAGGTGAGTGGATTGCCTGAGCCTGTGGGTTCGAGACCCGCCTGAGCAGTGAGACCTCATCTCTACAATAAATCAAAAAATCAGCCAGGTGTGGCAGCGCATGTCTGTAATTCCGGCTACTTGGAAGGCTGAGGCGGAAGGATCGCCGGAGCCCAGCAGGCGAGGCTGCGGTGGCCGGGAGCGGCCACTGCACTCCAGTCTGAGCGACAGAGTGAGACTCCAAATCAAAAAAAAAAAAAAAAATGTGGGGTACAATTTAGGGTTAGGTATACAAATGTTCATTATGCATGTACCCTTGTTGATGAGGTATGCCTCCCACCTCCTCCGGGGTAGCAGAACTTTAAAGGGAATCTGGTATGTTACCACATTGCTTTTTGTGAAATCTAATTCTGAGCTTTAAGGTTAGCAGTAGTTAAATTAAATGCCCGTCCTTAGTTGGCACTTGGGGCATATTTTCTGGCATGTCACCCAGATTCCTCCTTCAGTTCTGAGGCACTCCCTCCCCTAGTGTCTGGAAGACTAGGACAGGTCAGGGTGCCTCTCTGGGAGCTGCCTTCAGTGAAGGAGAACTAGCTCACCCAAGGTCACACCTTCTCCATGGGGCACCCTGAGGGAGTCTAACAGTCCTGTCTCCTTGCCTTAAGGTGCAGCAACTTGAAGAGAAACATTCCAGTTCCAGAGCTCCCGAGGGATCAAAATCCACTGAGATGTTTGTTGCAACTGCATCTCAGTCCAGATCCTATCTCCACCCCATCTTGCCTCCTCCTTGTAAACAGGGCACTCTTCCATAAACTTCCACACACATATCTCTGTCTCAGCATCTATTTCCCAGGGAAGCTGACCCACAACAACACTTGAAATATGTTGTCAATGAGTGAATAAATAAAATAATAAATGAACTCTGTTGTTGTTGTTGTTATTGTTGAGTTGGAGTCTCACTCTGTCACCCAGGCTGGAGTGCAGTGGCACATTCATGGCTATCACAGCCTCAGTCTGCTGGGTTCAGGCAGTCCTTCTGCATCAGCCTTCCAAGTAGCTATAACTACAAGTGCTCACTACCATGCCCAGCTAATTTTTAAAAAATTTATTGTAGAGATGAGGTCTTGCCAAGATGCCCAGGCTGGTCTCGAATCCCTGGGCTCAGGCAATCCTATCACCACTTCTGTCTCTCAAAGTGTTGGGATAACAGGCGTGAGCCAACATGCCCAGCTGGAACTCTTTATTTGAGATGTAAATGCTACTATTTTTGCACTGAAGTTTAAAAGGATGTTTGACTTATAGTTTTTCCAAAGCACACTGGGCGTAGCTCATGCCTGGAATCCCAGCACTTTGAGGGGGGCAGAGGTGAGAGGGTTGCTTGAGCCCAGGAGTTCAAGACCAACCTAGACAACATAGTGAGATTTTTGTCTCTAAAAATTAAATAAAACAAAAAATAATATTTTTTTCAGATCATTAAAGAAGACCTTACTTTAAGCTGCACTTTGAACAATGGTGGGCGTATCCTTTTCGCCCACGGGTATGACATTCAACTGGTTAAAAACTTTGATGAATTTCACGAGAGTCCACTGGACTCATTAAAAATGGTCCATGGAGGAAACACTGCAAGGTGGCCTTGTGGATGACAAACATTTGTGGTTTGCACAGTCCTGCCTATTCTCATAACCCCCACTTCAGCCTGTAGCCTACGGGGCATTTGACAGGGGAGGAAAGCAGATTGTGGCTGCTCAGTGAGCTGGAAAGAAAAGATGAGGTTGGAGTGTGGTGGTCAGAATGAGATCTCATACCTATTTTCTAATGGAAAAGTGTCTACTGACCACCTTGTATGTGGGAAGCCTCACGACTGACAACTTGTTTGCCATTTTATTTTATTATTATTTTTGAGTTGGAGTCTCACTCTCTTTATCTTGCCAAGTTGTCCAGGTTGATCTCGAACCCCTGGGTTCAGGCAATCCTCTCATCTCTGCCTCCCAAAGTTCTGGGATTACAGGTGTGAGCCACTGTGCCTGGCCTCATTTGCCATTTTAATCTCCATTTTATGAAATTCTCATATTTCCATACTAAGAAGGAGTGGCATTTAATGGGATAGCGGGGTAGGGACAGATTTTTAGAGAAATAAACATCCTCTCTATTTTATCATCACCCTGGTCAACCGGAGTTGGAGGGGGCAGGGAACCTGAAAAAGAAGACATTTACTAAATAGGCTAAAGAGGGACTGTTTTAAGGGTCAGAAAACACAGCGGATTTCCCCTTGTACAGAAACCACTGGGGTTTTTGCAATTGTGAGAGGGGCCTGCACATTCTTCTCAGCCCTTCATGACTCCCTCTGGCCTTTCCCAAGGCCAGATGAAGACTCATCTGCATCTCCCAGCAGCTAATCTGCCTCAGCTAATTCACACCCATTGTGGGGATTCTCAGAGCACTGTTGCAAAAGGTACACAAAGTGACCGTGGAGTTTCTGAGCCAGAGCTGCAGTCTTTGCAATTAGTTATTGATTCAGAAAAAAGTTTCCTAGGAGCAGTAAACTAAGTGCGATGAGCATGGGCGTGGGAGGCAGACAGACCTGGGCTTGTTACCTGGGCCCTGTCACTAGCAACTGCATAGCCTTGAGCACTTTACTTGCCTTTTGGCATCAATTTCCTCATCTGTAAAATAGGAAGAATAATCACAGCCTAAAGTGACTGGGATATTTGAATTAAATACAGTACCCAGAGCACCCCACAAATGGTCACAAACAGATACTCCATAAATCTGTAGAAGTCAGCTGGCTGAAGCTACATCTCATACCCACAGGGATCACAGCAGGTTAGGTGAGCCAGGAGGAGGAAAGGGACCGTGCTGCTTTTATTTTTAAGGTTTCTGCCTAGAAATCCTACTGGTGCAGGGCTGAGTGGCTCAGCCTAAAATCCTGTGTCTTGGGAAGCTGAAGTGAGTGAATTGCCTGAGCCTGCGGGTTCGAGACCTGCCTGGGCAACTTGGTGAGACCTCATCTCTACAACAAATCAAAAAAATTAGCTGGGCATGGTAGCGTGCGCCTGTAGTTCCAGCTACTTGGAAGGCTGAGGCGGAAGGATCGCCAGAGCCCAGCAGGTTGAGGCTGCGGTGGCCGGGAGCGTGCCACTGCACTCCAGTCTAGGCAACAGAGTGAGACTCCAACTCAAAAAAAAAAAAGGAAATCCTACTGGTGTGAACCTGGGTTTTCATGGGAGTGGGAACTTTATTTAGTCTGATAAAATGGATCGTTCTGAACACACACAACCCAAGTAAGAGCTGATTTCAGAAGGAAATTGTGGTTTGGGGAAATGTATCACAGAACAGCAAGTTTCAGGTCCCAGCTCACAGAGCTGTCAGGACAAGTGACCACCCCTGGGGTCTTCATCTGTAAATGGGGGGATGTGTAAGTTGTGGTTTCCAGACTGAGTTCTGAAGAACCCACACATCCTCCAGGTGCAATATTTTTGTTAAACATTTTTTTTTAGTATTTTAATTTATTGGTCCAGGCTCTGGAACCAGGCTGACATGGTTCAGATCTCAGCGTTAACATTTATGAGTTGTTTGTGTATGATTATTGAATCTTTCTAAGACTCAATTTCCTCTTTCATTAGTTGGGAATAATAGTATCTGCTGAATAGAGTTGTCAAGGAGATTAAAGAAAAAACTTTACATGTGTAAAATATTTAGAAAAGTGTCTGATAAATACAAGTGCTCAATAAATGCTGACTGTCATATTATCAGTCATTGAACACCGTCAGTCTATGAATTGTTATGCCAGGTAAAATAGTTTTTATGCTGGACTCTGTGGACTTAGCATAAAATGCCTCACTATGGTCTACAACAAGGCTGACAAACTTTTTCTGTAAAGGGCCAAATAGCAAACATTGAAAATATTTTTACTTCAACTCTGTGCTTGTATCCTGGAAGCAGCCATATGTAGTATGTAACTGAATGAATGAGGCTGTGTTCCGATAAAACTTTATAGATACTGAAACTCAGATTTCATATAATTATCATGTGTCATAAAGTTATATTCTTCTTTTTTTCCCCAACCATTTAAAAATGTAATGCCCTTTCTTATCCTGCAGCTATAAAGATAGGCTGTGGGCCAGATTCTGCTTGTGGGTAAGATTCTGTGTAAGGGTGACAGTTGTTTGTCTCTCTGGTCTACAAACCCAGTGTCTTTGGGTGTGCTCACATTTCCAGCCTCATCTCTCCCCACGATCACTAATCACTGTCCTCTTCTGTCCTCTTCCCTGTCCTCTTCTGAGCTAGTTTCTTTTTCACTTGGAGGCTTCTGCCACTGTAGCTCCAGCCTGTCACCCTGCTGCAAACATAATATTCAGTAAATACTATAAAATGATGAATGAATCCACAACCTCAATGTCTTCATTTCTTTCATACACTGAGTTAGTAATACCTGATCTCTTTACTTTCTAAAATTGTTCTGAGGATCAAATGAGAAAGTGTTTTCTAAATTATAGAGAGTTATACAAGGTATGATAAGTCAACACTTTGAGTGGTAAGTCATTAAGACAGCCTCTTAGACAAACCACAGAATTCAACTAACACACCCATTTTTTACCATTTGCTTCGTTGGGGCTCAGAGAACAATACTCCAAAGTATGGTGCTTTGGCATACTAAACACATGCCCAAGGAAATGGGATGATCTCAGAAGCTGCCTCAGAACCAAAGATTTTCTACTTCTTTTGTTTCTCTCCCCCAAAGTACAGAGAGATCTCTCTGGAAGTTCCCCTATCTGACAGAGGAGAACTTCTCACCCCCAAAATACAAAGACACTCACCTAAGATCTAAAGACTCTCAAATAACCAAGAAATATCAACCACCAGAGAAGAGACTAATAGCTGTCATCTCATCTAAACAGGGTTCATCTATTATTATAAGGGCCACTCTGGAGATTACCTAAATACTTCATCTACATAATAAAACAACCTTTGTTTTCAGTGCATTTCTGCCCTTTACCTTTCCATAACTTATTGGTCGAAAGGGAATCATTTTCAAACTATTGTCTGTTATTTGAACTCATTTCCAAAATGAGTTTCCAAAGGGAATCATTTACAAACTATTTTCTGTTCTTTAAACTCATTTAATTCTTCTGAAAATCATTTACTACTCTTCAAAATTGCCTATACGCCTCATTTCCTTCTCCCCTATAAAGAGGGTATTGAAGCCTCAACCATCTGGGCCTTCTCTGAATATCATATTTGCAGGACTCTGGTGTCCATATGCATGATTATAAATTTTATGCCCTTTGTCCTGTTAGTCTGCTTATTGACAGTTTGTATAGCAGACTCGAACTTTCAGAGGGGGAGGGAAATGCTCTTTGCTTCTACAGATTTGGCATAGCTGGCAGGATAGCAAATCTGCTCTGCTCCTCTGGAAGATAGAGTTGAGGGACTCTAGGGCCTGAAGGCAAAAGGTTAAGAAATTCTTACCAGACTCCTGGATTTCTACTGGTGGAATCCAGTTGAGTAGATAGAAAGAGTCACCACTTGTTTCTTTCTCTTTTCCAATTTTAAAATAACAGAAAATATATGTAAAAATTAGTACTTTGAATGAATGGCCCTTGTGGATTTCTTTTAGAAACTTCTTGGTTATTGATCTTTAGACTCCCAGAGATGGCTTTTGTTCTCTTGTTCTCGGTCTTTTGTGTGGTTTGTCATAAGGAGGAAAATCATAATAAAATTCTCTTTTTGTCTTGTTTTTGTCCTGAGAAGCTTGGCTCTGTAATCTATGACTTTATTCGCTGGTCGCTGCCACCCCAAAGGACATAAGTTCTTGAGCTTATGCTAGGCAGTCAGCCAACCAATTAGCTCGGAGTCCAAAATATCTGTTTGTCTGAATGTTCTGGCTCTCAAGAAAGTTCGTCTTGTCTCAACCTTCATTGCCTTGTTAACAGTGAGGATCTTTGCTGTCTTAAGTTATCTTCGGGAGAAACTTTATATTTTGAGAGGGACTTCATATACTCTTTATGGAATGTAATTCTTGCATTTACAGGTTTTAAGTCATAAAAAATCTTACTGGTTTTTAGTCACAATTACAGTAGGTATACCTTTGGAGATTTGGAAACTATTTGTATGAATCTTGACATTTGTAAACTAAAAATGAAATTATAAAAAATCATAAATCCCATCCTATAATCCCAGCATTTTGGGAGGCAAAGGTGAGAGAATAGCCTGAGCCCAGGGGTTCAAGACCAGCCTGGGCAACTTGATGAGACCTTGTCTCTACAATTAAAAAAAAAATTAGCCAGGTGTGGTGGCTTGTGCTTATAGCTCCAGCTACTTGGAAGGCTGAGGTAGAAGGATCACTTGAGCCCAGCATGGTCGAGGCTGTGGTGGGCATGAGAATACCATTGCACTCCAGTCTGGGTGACAGAGTGAGACTCCGACTCAAAAAACAAACAAAAAGAAAGAATACTAAGTCCCTCAAATGACTGAATGAACCATCTCTTGTCCAAGGTGATTCCAGAATAACCTTGAAAATTGAGTTCTTGACCACGATGGGATAGGAGGTGGGATATGCCTCGTTATACCCTGCTATATCACATTAGTCTTTCTTTCTTAAAGGCTAAACAGAAACTGGTGCTTTCAAAAGATGCCACTGCTGATAACCAACCACCTCATGCTGTCCCTCCTTTTTTGTCTGATCAGAGATTACTGACCAGGGAGTTGTTCCGGTCAGTCTACAGAAAATATCCAATAAGAGTTTTCATGTTCTCTGCTTTACCTTTTGACATCAAAAGGTCAGAAATTCCACCCACAGATCATGCTAAGACCACAAGTTTTGAGCATATATCCTATGGAGAGGCATGAAGCTCAGCAGTAGTTGCACACAGTTCTCCTTTCATAAATGTTTATGATTCTTTCTATAGCGTATTGAATATGTATATTTGGGCACCCTTCTCAGCATACATTCCTGTTCCCTTTGCTATGACCCTTGAAGTGTCTGATTTTGACTTCTGGTTAGAGGTTATACATCCCAGTCTTTCAGAATGGCCACCCTGCAGGCTGCCACACGTTATGAGAAATAAAACTCTCCTTTCCAGACATCATTTTTCAGTTGACACATGCATTAAGGATCCTCCTCCCCAGTGGAAAACTTTTATTTTACTGTTTTGTCTTGCTGACTTCTTGTTTTTGGATTTTCTACCTATGGGGACAGACAGATTATCAGGCCTTCGTGTGCAGGCAGCCAACAGAAAGGTTGGAAGCCCCAAGAAAATGACTGAACAAAAATGTGGGTTACCAACCATGCTGCCTATCGAAAGTGGACTAGATTTTTTAAAAAGTGGTACATATACATAATGGAATATTACGCAGTCATAAACAAGGTCAAAATTATGGACTTTACAGCAACTTGGATGGATTTAGAGTCTATTTAGAGTCTTAGTGGTTTATCACAGAAACCAAGAACTGAGCACCACATGCTCTCACTCATAGGCAGACCCTGGACATTTATCATAATATTATAAGAAAGGGATTGGCAGTAGTGGGACACTGCCAGGAGAGAGAGTGGCGAGGGGGCATGGCACATAACCTCAATAAGGGTACCTGATCTCAAACCAGGTGAAGTGGGAACCAAAGGGAGGCCCAAACTTTACCTGTACAATGATCACTTATGTACCCAATCCTGAATTATATCTCACATCTTTAATATTTTAAAAAAATTTTCATGGAAAGAAACGTGGGTTACACACATTTTCAGCTAGCTAGGTTTTTCTTTCTTTCTTTCTTTTTTTTTTTGAGTCAGAGTCTCACTCTGTTGCCATGGTTGGAGTGCAGTGGTAAGTTCATGGCCACCACAGCCTCACCCTACTGGGCTCAGGTGATCCTTCTGCCTCAACCTTCCAAGTAACTGGAACCACAGGCATATGCCACCAAGTCCAGCTAATTTTTTGATTTATTGCAGAGATGAGGTCTTGCCATGTTGCTCAGGCTGATCTCGAACACCTGAGCTCAGGCAATCCTCTTGCCGCTGCCTCCCAAAGCTCTGGGATTATAGGTTTGAACCACCGTGCCTGGGAAGCTTTTCTTTCTTTGGATATCCTGTAGGAGGGGTCTAGATTTTGGAAGGGCTACCTTGGTTAAAGTCATAAAAATGCTTATTAATTTAGTCAAGTCATTTGTGGAATATATCTTTGGTTTAAAATTTTGGTTTATATTCAGAGCATGATACAACTATTTTTGTTTCCTTGCTTGTTTCCTTGTTCCCTTGAAAGGGAATTTTAATCTCAAAAGGAGATTATTTGATTGTTAATTACCCTGAACTTTAAAAACTTGCGTTATTTCTCTGTACATTTAGAGATGTCAAGTCTCTCCCCAGTCTTACCTGAGAAACCATCCCTTTTAAAATACAAATTTCAGGAAAAGAAAAGTTGTGAAACAAGAACGTTTGCTGTTTGCCTAGCTAAAATCTGGTAATAAGATACTTAAAATATATATATTTTTAAAAGAGCTTCATGGTCAGAAGTTAGCTTGATTAAAAGTTGATATTAGGACTATTTTTAATTTTTTGAGTCAGAGTCTCAGTCTGTTGGCCAGACTGGAGTGCAGTGGCACGCTTATGGCCACCGCAGTCTTGACCTGCTGGGTTCAGACGATCTTTCTGCCTTAGCCTTCCAAGTAGCTGGAACCACAGACATGTGCCGCCATGCCTGGCTAACTTTTTAATTTATTGTAGAGACAAGGTTTCACTATGTTGCTCAGGCTGGTCTTGAACCCTTGAGCTCAGGCAATCCTCTCACCTTCACCTCCCAAAGTGCTGGGATTATAGGAGTCAACCATTGTGCCCGGCCCAGGACTGTATTTCTTAAAGCTCTTTTGGATCTTATTTCTCCCATGGCAACTTCTCAGTTGACTGAACTCTTTTTTTTCTTAACTAGAAGTTTATCAGTCTTTTTGGAAAACTCTCAAACCAGCTCCTCTAAGACTTGTTCTTCTGTTTACCATATTCTGCCTTTCCTTCCTCCTGACACCTTCGATCTTCCATCCAGTTCCCTTAATATGTTTCACGCCTCTACCTCTTTTCATAACCAGGACCAAGCCATCTGGGTTTTACATGTTTATTCCTGGCAAAATGAAATATTCTGTTTCTTTAGGAGGAGGATTGTTTTTTGGTCCTCACACAACTTAAAAAAAAAAGACATTTTGCTGATTTAAGCTTAAACAAATCCAAGTGCACTGATTTATTTTCTCTGGATGTGCAAGCAGCCTTTACATACATCACAAAAGGGCAAAATGAGTTTGGGAATCTGTCAGGCAGAGAACAGCTGAGAACCAGCCAGAAGGCTAAACATAGCCTGGTCTTTTGTCAGATATGAACATTAGCTGTTATGTTTCCTCAGGAAGTAAACCCTGCCAGGGTGGTAGACAGTTGTGTCAATGAAAATCTGCATTCGTGTCCTGGGCACAAATTTACATTCCAGGTTTATTTTAAAATCTTATTAGTTAACATGTAATTACTTTTAAAAAGGGGCCTAGGCCGGGTGCGATGGCTGAAGCCTGTAATCCCAACACTTTGGGAGGCTGAAATGAGAGGATTGCTTGAGTCTAGGGGTTCGAGACCAGCCTGGGCAACTTGGTGAGATCTCGTCTTTACAAC